>NC_137125.1:7834656-7967156 GCF_949319135.1 Squalius cephalus
TGGTGTTGCTAGGCGGTTGCTAGGGTATTCTGGGTGGTTGCTAGGCGGTTGCTAGGGTGTTCTGGGTGGTTGCTATGGTGTTGCTAGGCGGTTGCTAGGGTATTCTGAGTGGTTGCTAGGCGGTTGCTAGGGTATTCTGAGTGGTTGCTAGGCGGTTGCTAGGGTGTTCTGGGTGGTTGCTATGGTGTTGCTAGGCGGTTGCTAGGGTATTCTGGGCGGTTACTAGGCGGTTGCTAGGGTGTTCTGGGCGGTTGCTATGGTGTTGCTAGGTGGTTGGTAGTTGTCACAGATGGTTACTATGGAGTCTTTATAGAGTTCTTAGCATGATCTTGGCATGATATAGCACTTAACTAATCGTTATTAGCATGTAGCTATTCAGTGCTAGCATGTGTAGCATGTTGGAAGTGCTGTTTGCTAGCATGAGTCAAAAGAGCCAAACCTCATCTCTATACGATGTTCTGATACAGAGATATAGGTCTTGCAAAACGGTTGCTAGGGTACTCAAGTTTGGTTGCTATGGAGTTGCTTGGGAGCTGGAAGCTTTAAACTTAAGAAGTGGTTTGAAGTTTAAAGTAGTTTACGAGTTTTTGAGTTTTGAGTTTATAAGTTTAAATGAGTTTAGAGTTTAAGTTTAAATGAGTTTAGTGTGTGTGTGTGTGTGTGTGTGTGTGTGTGTGTGTGTGTTCACACACACACACACACACACTCAGAGTTTATGAGTTTAGAGTTTATAAGTGTATAAAATGATGAGTTTATAAGTGTAAGAGTTTTTGAGTTTAGAGTTTATAAGTTTTAAATGAGTTTAGAGTTTATAAGTTTTAATGAGTTTAGAGTTTATAAGTTTAAATGAGTTTAAGAGTTCAGAGTTTATTAATTTATGAGTTTAAGAGTTCATAAGTCTATGAATTCATGAGTTTATAAGTTAATTAGTTTATAAGTGTATGAGTTTAGAGTTTATTAGTTTAAATGAGTCTCAATGGCTCATATAGTATATAGAATGGCAGTTTGGTTTAGTCTTCAAGGTGTTTAGATTTAAATTTTGTCGGTTTGAATTTTTTAGAACTCCCCAATGTAAGTCAATGGGAGTTTTTGAATGAGTTTTTTCGAGTTTTGATCGTCATTTTTAGGAAAACCGTAAGTCGGATCAGTCTGAAAAGATATAGCACACCGAGTCAGATCAGTTTGAGTGTCTGTGCCGAGTTTGGAGTATGTGGAGTTAAAGCTCTAGGAGGAGTTTGAGTTGTAAATTTTTACGCTCAGAAGAATAATAATAACTAGATGCAAAAGTTCGTCGAGACAAACTTTAAGTTGGCTTGAGAAAGTTTGGACCAGAACGTTTTTTGCTAGGCGGTTGCTAGGGTGTTCTGGGTGGTTGCTAGGCGGTTGCTAGGGTATTCTGGGTGGTTGCTAGGCGATTGCTAGGGTGTTCTGTGTGGTTGCTATGGTGTTCCTAGGCGGTTGCTAGGGTGTTCTGGTTGGTTGCTAGGCGGTTGCTAGGGTGTTGTTAGGCGGTTGCTAGGGTGTTCTGGGTGGTTGCTATGGTGTTGCTAGGCGGTTGCTAAGGTATTCTGGGTGGTTGCTAGGCGGTTGCTAGGTGGTTGCTAGGGTATTCTGGGTGGTTGCTAGGCGGTTGCTAGGGTATTCTGGGTGGTTGCTAGGCAGTTGCTAGGGTGTTCTGGGTGGTTGCTATGGTGTTGCTAGGCGGTTGCTAGGGTGTTCTGGGTGGTTGCTAGGCGGTTGCTAGGGTATTCTGGGTGGTTGCTAGGCGGTTGCTAGGGTGTTCTGGGTGGTTGCTATGGTGTTGCTAGGCGGTTGCTAGGGTGTTCTGGTTGGTTGCTAGGTGGTTGCTAGGGTGTTGTTAGGCGGTTGCTAGGGTGTTCTGGGTGGTTGCTATGGTGTTGCTAGGCGGTTGCTAAGGTATTCTGGGTGGTTGCTAGGCGGTTGCTAGGCGGTTGCTAGGGTGTTCTGGGTGGTTGCTAGGCGGTTGCTAGGGTATTCTGGGTGGTTGCTTGGCAGTTGCTAGGGTGTTCTGGGTGGTTGCTATGGTGTTGCTAGGCGGTTGCTAGGGTGTTCTGGGTGGTTGCTAGGCGGTTGCTAGGGTGTTGTTAGGCAGTTGCTAGGGTGTTATGGGTGGTTGCTATGGTGTTGCTAAGGTATTCTGGGTGGTTGCTAGGCGGTTGCTAGGGTGTTCTGGGTGGTTACTATGGTGTTGCTAGGTGGTTGCTAGGGTGTTGCTAGGTGGTTGGTAGTTGTCACAGATGGTTACTATGTAGTTTTGATATAGTTGTTTGCATGATCTTGGTATGATTTAGCACTTAACTAATCGCTATTAGCATGTAGCTATTCACTGCTAGCATGTGTAGCATGTTGGAAGTGCTGTTTGCTAGCATGAGTCAAAAGAGCCAAACCTCATCTCTATACAATGTTCTGATACAGAGATATAGGTCCTGCAAAACCGTTTCTAGGGTACTCAAGTTTGGTTGCTATGGAGTTGCTTGGGAACTGGGAGCTTTAAACGTAAGACGTTTAAAGTGGTTTGAAGTTTAAAGTAATTTACAGTAGTTTGAAGTTTATGGCAGGTAGATAAATAAGTTAATAGATAGATAGATAAACACACACACATACGCACACACACACACTAACTCGCTCACACACTCACTCAGACACACACACACACTTAGACACACACACACACACACACTTAAGTGTTTGAGTTTAGAGTTTATAAGTGTATGAGTTTTTGAGTTTTGAGTTTATAAGTTTAAATGAGTTTAGAGTTTATAAGTTTAAATGAGTTTAAGAGTTCAGAGTTTATTAATTTATGAGTTTAATAGTTTATAAGTCTATGAATTCATGAGTTTATAAGTTAATTAGTTAATCTCATACACTTATTCTAATTATAAGTGTATGAGTTTAGAGTTTATTAGTTTAAATGAGTCTCAATGGCTCATATAGTATATAGAACGGCAGTTTGGTTTAGTCTTCAAGGTGTTTAGATTTAAATTTTCGACATACACACACACAAGCATGCACACACAGACTCTCACTCTCTCTCACACACACACACTATCTCTCTCACACACACACTCACTAACTCACTCACACACACACAGACAAGCTCATTAACACACACACACACACACACACACACACACACACACACACACACTCACGCACATAGACACACTCTCTCTCTGTCACACACACACACACACACACACACACACAGAGTTTATAAGTGTACAAGTTTTTGAGTTAAGAGTTTATAAGTTTAAATGAGTATGTACGAGTATTTGAGTTTACACACACACACACACACACGCTCTCTCTCTCACACACACACACACACACACACACACACACACACACACACACACACGTTTTGAGTTTAGAGTTCATTAGTTTAAATGAGTCTCAATGGCTCATATAGTATATAGAATGGCAGTTTGGTTTAGTCTTCAAGGTATTTTGATTTGAATTTTCGTCGGTTTGAATTTTTTAGAACTCCCATTGTAAGTCAATGGGAGTTTTTGAATGAGTTTTTTCGAGTTTTGATCGTCATTTTTAGGAAAACCGTAAGTCCGATCAGTCTGAAAAGATATAGCAACGCGAGTCAGATCAGTTTGAGTGTTTGAGCCGATTTTGGAGTATGTAGAGTTAAAGCTCTAGGAGGAGTTTGAGTTGTAAATTTTTACGGTCAGAAGAATAATAATAACTAGATGCAAAAGTTCGTCGAGACAAACTTTGAAGTTGGCTTGAGAAAGTTTGGACCAGAACGTTTTTTGCTAGGCGGTTGCTAGGATGTTATGGGTGGTCGCTATGGTGTTGCTAGGCGGTTGCTAGGGTGTTCTGGGTGGTTGCTATGGTGTTGCTAGGCGGTTGCTAGGGTATTCTGGGTGGTTGCTATGGTGTTGCTAGGCGGTTGCTAGGATGTTCTGGGTGGTTGTTATGCTGTTGCTAGGTGGTTGCTAGGGTGTTCTGGGTGGTTGTTAGGCGGTTGCTAGGGTGTTCTGGGTAGTTGCTATGGTGTTGCTAGGCGGTTGCTAAGGTATTCTGGGTGGTTGCTAGGCGGTTGCTAGGGTGTTCTGGATGGTTGCTAGGCAGTTGCTAGGGTGTTCTGGGTGGTTGCTATGGTGTTGCTAGGCGGTTGCTAGGGTATTCTGGGTGGTTGCCAGGCGGTTGCTAGGGTGTTCTGGGTGGTTGCTATGCTGTTGCTAGGCGGTTACTAGGGTGTTTTGGGTGGTTGCTATGCTGTTGCTAGGGTGTTCTGGGTGGTTGCTATGCTGTTGCTAGGCGGTTGCTAGGGTGTTTTGGTGGTTGCTATGCTGTTGCTAGGCGGTTGCTATGGTGTTTTGGTGGTTGCTATGCTGTTGCTAGGGTATTATGGGGGGTTGCTAGGGTGTTGCTAGGCGGTTGCCAGGGTGTTCTAGGTGGTTGCTATGATGTTGCTAGGCGGTTGCTAGGGTGTTTTGGTGTTTGCTATGGTGTTGCTAGGCAGTTGCTAGGGTATTCTGGTTGGTTGCTAGGGTGTTGCTAGGTGTTGCTATGCTGTTGCTAGGCGGTTGCTAGGGTATTCTGGGGGTTGTTAGGGTGTTGCTAGGCGGTTGCTAGGGTGTTCTAGGTGGTTGCTATGATGTTGCTAGGCAGTTGCTAGGGTATGCTGGGTGGTTGCTAGGGTGTTGCTAGGTGGTTGCTAGGGTATTCTAGGTGGTTGCTAGGGTGTTGCTAGGCGGTTGCTAGGGTGTTTTGGTGGTTGCTAGGGTGTTGCTAGGCGGTTACTAAGGTATTCTGGGTGGTTGCTAGGCGGTTGCTAGGGTGTTCTGGGTGGTTGCTATGGTGTTGCTAGGCGGTTGCTAAGGTATTCTGGGCGGTTACTAGGCGGTTGCTAGGGTGTTCTGGGCGGTTGCTATGGTGTTGCTAGGTGGTTGGTAGTTGTCACAGATGGTTTCTATGGAGTCTTTATAGAGTTCTTAGCATGATCTTGGCATGATATAGCACTTATCTAATCGTTATTAGCATGTAGCTATTCAGTGCTAGCATGTGTAGCATGTTGGAAGTGCTGTTTGCTAGCATGAGTCAAAAGAGCCAAACCTCATCTCTATACGATGTTCTGATACAGAGATATAGGTCTTGCAAAACGGTTGCTAGGGTACTCAAGTTTGGTTGCTATGGAGTTGCTTGGGAGCTGGAAGCTTTAAACTTAAGAAGTGGTTTGAAGTTTAAAGTAGTTTACGAGTTTTTGAGTTTTGAGTTTTGAGTTTATAAGTTTAAATGAGTTTAGAGTTTAAGTTTAAATGAGTTTAGTGTGTGTGTGTGTGTGTGTGTGTGTGTTCACACACACACACACACACACACACACTCAGAGTTTATGAGTTTAGAGTTTATAAGTGTATAAATTGATGAGTTTATAAGTGTAAGAGTTTTTGAGTTTAGAGTTTATAAGTTTTAAATGAGTTTAGAGTTTATAAGTTTTAATGAGTTTAGAGTTTATAAATTTAAATGAGTTTAAGAGTTCAGAGTTTATTAATTTATGAGTTTTAGAGTTCATAAGTCTATGATGAATTCATGAGTTTATAAGTTAATTAGTTTATAAGTGTATGAGTTTAGAGTGCATTAGTTTAAATGAGTCTCAATGGCTCATATAGTATATAGAACGGCAGTTTGGTTTAGTCTTCAAGGTATTTTGATTTGAATTTTCGTCGGTTGGTGAGTTTGAATCTAAATTTGAATTTTTTAGAACTCCCCAATGCAAGTCAATGGGAGTTTTTCCGAGTTTTGATCGTCATTTTTAGGAAAACCGTAAGTCCGATCAGTCTGAAAAGATATAGCAACGCGAGTCAGATCAGTTTGAGTGTCTGAGCCGAGTTTGGAGTATGTAGAGTTAAAGCTCTAGGAGGAGTTTCATATAGAAATTTTAGTCTCGGAATAATAATAATAACTAGATGCAAAAGTTCGTCGAGACAAACTTTGAAGTTGGCTTGAGAAAGTTTGGACCAGAACGTTTTTTGCTAGGCGGTTGCTAGGATGTTATGGGTGGTCGCTATGGTGTTGCTAGGCGGTTGCTAGGGTGTTCTGGGTGGTTGCTATGGTGTTGCTAGGCGGTTGCTAGGGTATTCTGGGTGGTTGCTATGGTGTTGCTAGGCGGTTGCTAGGGTGTTCTGGGTGGTTGTTATGCTGTTGCTAGGTGGTTGCTAGGGTGTTCTGGGTGGTTGTTAGGCGGTTGCTAGGGTGTTCTGGGTAGTTGCTATGGTGTTGCTAGGCGGTTGCTAAGGTATTCTGGGTGGTTGCTATGGTGTTGCTTGGCGGTTGCTAGGGTATTCTGGGTGGTTGCTAGGCGGTTGCTAGGGTGTTCTGGGTGGTTGCTATGCTGTTGCTAGGCGGTTGCTAGGGTATTCTGGGTGGTTGCTAGGCGTTTGCTAGGGTGTTTTGGGTGGTTGCTATGCTGTTGCTAGGGTGTTCTGGGTGGTTGCTATGCTGTTGCTAGGCGGTTGCTAGGGTATTCTGGGTGGTTGCTAGGTGGTTGCTAGGGTGTTCTGGGTGGTTGCTAGGGTGTTGCTAGGCGGTTGCTAGGGTGTTGCTAGGCGGTTGCTAGGGTGTTGCTAGGCAGTTGCTAAGGTATTTTGGGTGGTTGCTAGGGTGTTGCTAGGCGGTTGCTAGGGTGTTCTGGGTGGTTGCTAGGGTGTTGCTAGGTGGTTGCTAGGGTGTTCTGGGTGGTTGCTAGGGTGTTGCTAGGTGGTTGCTAGGCGGTTGCTAGGGTGTTTTGGGTGGTTGCTAGGCAGTTGCTAGGGTGTTCTGGGTGGTTGCTATGGTGTTGCTAGGTGGTTGCTAGAGTATTCTAGGTGGTTGCTAGGCGGTTGCTAGGGTGTTCTGGGTGGTTGCTAGGGTGTTCTGGGTGGTTGCTAGGGTGTTGCTAGGAGGTTGCTAGGGTGTTTTGGGTGGTTGCTAGGCGGTTGCTAGGGTGTTTTGGGTGGTTGCTAGGCAGTTGCTAGGGTGTTCTGGGTGGTTGCTATGGTGTTGCTAGGTGGTTGCTAGAGTATTCTAGGTGGTTGCTAGGCGGTTGCTAGGGTGTCCTGGGTGGTTGCTATGGTGTTGCTAAGGTATTCTGGGTGGTTGCTATGATGTTACTACGTGGTTGGTAGTTGTCACAGATGGTTACTATGGAGTCTTTATAGAGTTCTTAGCATGATCTTGGCATGATATAGCACTTAACTAAATTACTATTAGCATGTAGCTATTCACTGCTAGCATGTGTAGCATGTTGGAAGTGCTGTTTGCTAGCATGAGTCAAAAGAGCCAAACCTCATCTCTATACGATGTTCTGATACAGAGATATAGGTCTTGCAAAACGGTTGCTAGGGTACTCAAGTTTGGTTGCTATGGAGTTGCTTGGGAGCTGGAAGCTTTAACTTAAGTTTAAAGTGGTGTGAAGTTTAAAGTAGTTTACGAGTTTTGAGTTTACAAGTTTAAATGAGTTTAGAGTTTAAGTTTAAATGAGTTTAGTGTGTGTGTGTGTGTGTGTGTGACACACACACACACACACACACATACTCAGAGTTTATGAGTTTAGAGTTTATAAGTGTATAAATTGATGAGTTTATAAGTGTTAGAGTTTTTGAGTTTAGAGTTTATAAGTTTTAAATGAGTTTAGAGTTTATAAGTTTAAATGAGTTTAGAGTTTATAAGTTTAAATGAGTTTAAGAGTTCAGAGTTTATTAATTTATGAGTTTAAGAGTTCATAAGTCTATGAATTCATGAGTTTATAAGTTAATTAGTTTATAAGTGTATGAGTTTAGAGTTCATTAGTTTAAATGAGTCTCAATGGCTCATATAGTATATAGAACGGCAGTTTGGTTTAGTCTTCAAGGTATTTTGATTTGAATTTTCGTCGGTTGGTGAGTTTGAATCTAAATTTGAATTTTTTAGAACTCCCCAATGCAAGTCAATGGGAGTTTTTCCGAGTTTTGATCGTCATTTTTAGGAAAACCGTAAGTCCGATCAGTCTGAAAAGATATAGCAACGCGAGTCAGATCAGTTTGAGTGTCTGAGCCGAGTTTGGAGTATGTAGAGTTAAAGCTCTAGGAGGAGTTTCATATAGAAATTTTAGTCTCGGAATAATAATAATAATAAGTTTAAATAGGATTTCAATATGTTGGCTCTCTCAAGCCAACTTAATAATAATAATAATAAGTTTAAATAGGATTTCAATATGTTGGCTCTCTCAAGCCAACTTAACTAGATGCAAAAGTTCGTCAAGACAAACTTTAAGTTGGCTTGAGAAAGTTTGGACCAGAACGCTTTTTGCTAGGCGGTTGCTAGGGTCTTTTGGGTGGTTGCTAGGCGGTTGCTAGGGTCTTTTGGGTGGTTGCTATGCTGTTTCTAGGCGGTTGCTAGGGTATTCTGGGTGGTTGCTAGGCGGTTGCTAGGGTGTTTTGGGTGGTTGCTAGGCGGTTGCTAGGCGGTTGCTAGGGTATTCTGGGTGGTTGCTAGGCGGTTGCTAGGGTGTTCTGGGTGGTTGCTAGGGTGTTTTGGGTGGTTGCTAGGCGGTTGCTAAGGTGTTCTGGGTGGTTGCTATGGTGTTGCTTGGCGGTTGCTAGGGTATTCTGGGTGGTTGCTAGGCGGTTGCTAGGGTGTTCTGGGTGGTTGCTATGCTGTTGCTAGGCGGTTGCTAGGGTATTCTGGGTGGTTGCTAGGCGGTTGCTAGGGTGTTTTGGGTGGTTGCTATGCTGTTGCTAGGGTGTTCTGGGTGGTTGCTATGCTGTTGCTAGGCGGTTGCTAGGGTATTCTGGGTGGTTGCTAGGGTGTTGCTAGGCGGTTGCTAGGGTGTTGCTAGGCGGTTGCTAGGGTGTTGCTAGGCAGTTGCTAAGGTATTTTGGGTGGTTGCTAGGGTGTTGCTAGGCGGTTGCTAGGGTGTTCTGGGTGGTTGCTAGGGTGTTCTGGGTGGTTGCTAGGGTGTTGCTAGGTGGTTGCTAGGGTGTTCTGGGTGGTTGCTAGGCGGTTACTAGGGTGTTTTGGGTGGTTGCTAGGCAGTTGCTAGGGTGTTCTGGGTGGTTGCTATGGTGTTGCTAGGTGGTTGCTAGAGTATTCTAGGTGGTTGCTAGGCGGTTGCTAGGGTGTTCTGGGTGGTTGCTAGGGTGTTGCTAGGTGGTTGCTAGGGTGTTCTGGGTGGTTGCTAGGTGGTTGCTAGGGTGTTTTTGGTGGTTGCTAGGCAGTTGCTAGGGTTTTCTGGGTGGTTGCTATGGTGTTGCTAGGTGGTTGCTAGAGTATTCTAGGTGGTTGCTAGGCGGTTGCTAGGGTGTTCTGGGTGGTTGCTAGGGTGTTGCTAGGGTGTTCTGGGTGGTTGCTAGGGTGTTGCTAGGCGGTTGCTAGGGTGTTGCTAGGTAGTTGCTAAGGTATTTTGGGTGGTTGCTAGGGTGTTGCTAGGCGGTTGCTAGGGTGTTCTGGGTGGTTGCTAGGGTGTTGCTAGGTGGTTGCTAGGGTGTTCTGGGTGGTTGCTAGGGTGTTGCTAGGTGGTTGCTAGGGTGTTCTGGGTGGTTGCTAGGCGGTTGCTAGGGTGTTTTGGGTGGTTGCTAGGCAGTTGCTAGGGTGTTCTGGGTGGTTGCTATGGTGTTGCTAGGTGGTTGCTAGAGTATTCTAGGTGGTTGCTAGGCGGTTGCTAGGGTGTTCTGGGTGGTTGCTAGGGTGTTGCTAGGTGGTTGCTAGGGTGTTCTGGGTGGTTGCTAGGTGGTTGCTAGGGTGTTTTTGGTGGTTGCTAGGCAGTTGCTAGGGTTTTCTGGGTGGTTGCTATGGTGTTGCTAGGTGGTTGCTAGAGTATTCTAGGTGGTTGCTAGGCGGTTGCTAGGGTGTTCTGGGTGGTTGCTAGGGTGTTGCTAGGGTGTTCTGGGTGGTTGCTAGGGTGTTGCTAGGTGGTTGCTAGGGTGTTCTGGGTGGTTGCTAGGCGGTTGCTAGGGTGTTTTTGGTGGTTGCTAGGCAGTTGCTAGGGTGTTCTGGGTGGTTGCTATGGTGTTGCTAGGTGGTTGCTAGAGTATTCTAGGTGGTTGCTAGGCGGTTGCTAGGGTGTCCTGGGTGGTTGCTATGGTGTTGCTAAGGTATTCTGGGTGGTTGCTATGATGTTACTACGTGGTTGGTAGTTGTCACAGATGGTTACTATGGAGTCTTTATAGAGTTCTTAGCATGATCTTGGCATGATATAGCACTTAACTCATTACTATTAGCATGTAGCTATTCACTGCTAGCATGTGTAGCATGTTGGAAGTGCTGTTTGCTAGCATGAGTCAAAAGAGCCAAACCTCATCTCTATACGATGTTCTGATACAGAGATATAGGTCTTGCAAAACGGTTGCTAGGGTACTCAAGTTTGGTTGCTATGGAGTTGCTTGGGAGCTGGAAGCTTTAACTTAAGTTTAAAGTGGTGTGAAGTTTAAAGTAGTTTACGAGTTTTGAGTTTACAAGTTTAAATGAGTTTAGAGTTTAAGTTTAAATGAGTTTAGTGTGTGTGTGTGTGTGTGTGTGTGTGTGTGTGTGTGTGTGACACACACACACACACACACACACATACTCAGAGTTTATGAGTTTAGAGTTTATAAGTGTATAAATTGATGAGTTTATAAGTGTTAGAGTTTTTGAGTTTAGAGTTTATAAGTTTTAAATGAGTTTAGAGTTTATAAGTTTAAATGAGTTTAGAGTTTATAAGTTTAAATGAGTTTAAGAGTTCAGAGTTTATTAATTTATGAGTTTAAGAGTTCATAAGTCTATGAATTCATGAGTTTATAAGTTAATTAGTTTATAAGTGTATGAGTTTAGAGTTCATTAGTTTAAATGAGTCTCAATGGCTCATATAGTATATAGAACGGCAGTTTGGTTTAGTCTTCAAGGTATTTTGTAGGGCTGTACTGTCCTAGTCGATTAGTCGATTAGTTGGTCGATACGTTCTGGTTCGACCAAAATTCTGATTGGTCGATTTTCTGCCGCGTTTATTTCATCAGTTTTGCCGCGCTGAGGCGCGCTCATTTCATCAGGTGGAAAGCACTAACTGCTAATGGGGGTGTTTTCAGAGTACCCTTGTTTCACTGTAACAGTCTGTCTTCAAAACACCCCCTTGTTTTCACCTTTTTTGGATTAGTTCAACCCAAGAGAGAGCGTCGAGCGTAGAAGGTTTGATGCTGAATATTATTTATTTAATTGTGAGAGCGTTTAATAGTCAGTCCTCTTCTAACATGTCAACAACAAAGAAATCGACAGTGTGGCAGCATTTTGTTAAAATTGATAACAGGAAAAAGGTCGAATGCAAAGTTTGCAAGCAACAGTTTTCCACAGCTTGACGACAAACATGACATATCATCTAAAAGTGGTAAGCTCACTTGTCTGCGTTAGCTTGCCCTGTCTGTTTTGAGTAGGCTATGAACATATCAGAATTTGCATATTTCAATGTTTTAGTGTGATAACCTAACTTTTTTATTTTTTATTTGGAGCCTAATGCGCAATTGCGCTGTGCTGTTGGTTGTGTTAGTTTTGAGCCTAGGATGCTTTATTTTTCAGTTATGCACTTTATTTTGTTTCTGCTCTTGATCTGGTTTGTTTAATAAATATTATTTTTTTATTAAAGTAGACGTGCCTTTTGTGTTTATTAAGAGTAAAAGCTTTAAGTTAATAGTCTGTACGTGTCTCAGCTGCGAAGCTGAGCTCATGTTCAGCCTCGCTCGGTGCGAGGACATGCACGGTGAAATGATAGTGTCTGACAGTTATAACCTATTATAACATATGACAAAAATAATTGTCTAAATTATGTTGCATATTCCTCAACAGTTCTTGTGATGATATCACTAGTTGACAACATAGTACTATTTTCGGAAATCATAAGCTATGATATTGCGCAGGTGCACGTGATGCAGCGCTGTCAGAGCTGACAGACTCGAGTGTCAAAATAATTAGGTCAAAAACGATTTAATATACTGCAAATAGCCTACTAGTTGTTTATGTTTATTTATAATTCATTTAGGCGGACAACAAGGATACCAAGTACTGCGCACAGTGCGCATCTAATTAATTTAACGTTTTTTTTTCTAACGTCATTTTTAGTCGATTTTAGTCGATTTTTAGTCGAAAATTTCAGGACTTCAGTCGACCAAGATTTTCTTTGGTTGAGTACAGCCCTAGTATTTTGATTTGAATTTTCGTCGGTTGGTGAGTTTGAATCTAAATTTGAATTTTTTAGAACTCCCCAATGCAAGTCAATGGGAGTTTTTCCGAGTTTTGATCGTCATTTTTAGGAAAACCGTAAGTCCGATCAGTCTGAAAAGATATAGCACACTTGGTCAGATCAGTTTGAGTGTCTGAGCCGAGTTTGGAGTATGTGGAGTTAAAGCTCTAGGAGGAGTTTCATATAGAAATTTTAGTCTCGGAATAATAATAATAATAAGTTTAAATAGGATTTCAGTAAGTTGGCTCTCTCAAGCCAACTTAATAATAATAATAAGTTTAAATAGGATTTCAGTAAGTTGGCTCTCTCAAGCCAACTTAACTAGATGCAAAAGTTCGTCGAGACAAACTTTAAGTTGGCTTGAGAAAGCCGGACCAGAAAGTTTGAAGAAGTTTGAAGTTTAAATTAGTTTAAAGTTTAAAGTAGTTTGAAGTTTAAAATAGTTTGAAGTTTAAAGTAGTTTATAGTTTAAATTAGTTTAAAGTTTAAAGTAGTTTGAAGTTTAATTTAGTTTAAAGTTTAAAGTAGTTTGAAGTTTAATTTAGTTTAAAGTTTAAAGTAGTTTGAAGTTTAATTTAGTTTAAATTAATTAGGTTGTTCTGGGTGGTTGATATGGTGTTGCTAGGCGGTTGCTAGGGTATTCTGGGCGGTTGCTAGGGTATTCTGGGTGGTTGCTAGGCGGTTGCTAGGGTGTTCTGGGTGGTTGCTAGGCGGTTGCTAGGGTGTTTTGGGTGGTTGCTATGCTGTTGCAAGGGTGTTCTGGGTGTTTGCTATGGTGTTGCTAAGCGGTTGCTAGGGTGTTCTGGGTGGTTGCTAGGTGGTTGCTAGGGTGTTCTGGTGGTTGCTATGGTGTTGCTAGGTGGTTGCTAGGGTGTTCTGGGTGGTTGCTAGGGTGTTATGGGTGGTTGCTAGGGTGTTGCTAGGTGGTTGCTAGGGTGTTCTGGGTGGTTGCTATGATGTTGCTAGGCGGTTGCTAGGGTGTTTTTGGTGGTTGCTATGGTGTTGCTAGGCGGTTGCTAGGGTGTTCTGGGTGGTTGCTATGATGTTGCTAGGCGGTTGCTAGGGTGTTTTGGTGGTTGCTAGGGTGTTGCTAGGCGGTTGCTAGGTTGTTCTGGGTGGTTGCTATGCTGTTGCTAGGCGGTTGCTAGGGTGTTTTGGTGGTTGCTATGGTGTTGCTAGGCGGTTGCTAGGGTGTTCTGGGTGGTTGCTATGATGTTGCTAGGCGGTTGCTAGGGTGTTTTGGTGGTCGCTATGGTGTTGCTAGGCGGTTGCTAGGGTGTTCTGGGTGGTTGCTATGATGTTGCTAGGCGGTTGCTAGGGTATTCTGGGTGGTTGCTAGGGTGTTGCTAGGCAGTTGCTAGGGTATTCTAGGTGGTTGCTAGGGTGTTCTGGGTGGTTGCTATGATGTTGCTAGGCGGTTGCTAGGGTGTTTTGGTGGTCGCTATGGTGTTGCTAGGCGGTTGCTAGGGTGTTCTGGGTGGTTGCTATGATGTTGCTAGGCGGTTGCTAGGGTATTCTGGGTGGTTGCTAGGGTGTTGCTAGGCGGTTGCTAGGGTATTCTAGGTGGTTGCTAGGGTGTTGCTAGGCGGTTGCTAGGTTGTTCTGGGTGGTTGCTATGGTGTTGCTAGGCGGTTGCTAGGGTGTTCTGGGTGGTTGCTATGATGTTGCTAGGTGGTTGCTAGGGTGTTTTGGTGGTTGCTATGCTGTTGCTAGGGTATTCTGGGTGGTTGCTAGGGTGTTGCTAGGCGGTTGCTAGGGTGTTCTGGGCGGTTGCTATGGTGTTACTAGGTGATTGGTAGTTGTCACAGATGGTTACTATGGAGTTTTTATAGTTCTTAGCATGATCTTGGCATGATTTAGCACTCAACTAATCGCTATTAGCATGTAGCTATTCACTGCTAGCATGTGTAGCATGTTGGAAGTGCTGTTTGCTAGCATGAGTCAAAAGAGCCAAACCTCATCTCTATACGATGTTCTGATACAGAGATATAGGTCTTGCAAAACGGTTGCTAGGGTACTCAAGTTTGGTTGCTATGGAGTTGCTTGGGAGCTGGAAGCTTTAAACTTAAGAAGTTTAAAGTGGTTTGAAGTTTAAAGTAGTTTACGAGTTTTGAGTTTATAAGTTTAAATGAGTTTAGAGTTTAAGTTTAAATGAGTTTAGTGTGTGTGTGTGTGTGTGTGTGTGTGTGTGTTCACACACACACACACACACACACACACACACACTCAGAGTTTATGAGTTTAGAGTTTATAAGTGTATAAATTGATGAGTTTATAAGTGTTAGAGTTTTTGAGTTTAGAGTTTATAAGTTTTAAATGAGTTTAGAGTTTATAAGTTTAAATGAGTTTAAGAGTTCAGAGTTTATTAATTTATGAGTTTAAGAGTTCATAAGTCTATGAATTCATGAGTTTATAAGTTAATTAGTTAATAAGTGTATGAGTTTAGAGTTCATTAGTTTAAATGAGTCTCAATGGCTAATATAGTATATAGAACGGCAGTTTGGTTTAGTCTTCAAGGTATTTTGATTTGAATTTTCGTCGGTTGGTCAGTTTGAATCTGGATTTGAATTTTTTAGAACTCCCCAATGCAAGTCAATGGGAGTTTTTCCGAGTTTTGATCGTCATTTTTAGGAAAACCGTAAGTCCGATCAGTCTGAAAAGATATAGCACACTTGGTCAGATCAGTTTGAGTGTCTGAGCCGAGTTTGGAGTATGTGGAGTTAAAGCTCTAGGAGGAGTTTCATATAGAAATTTTAGTCTCGGAATAATAATAATAACTAGATGCTAAAGTTCGTCGAGACAAACTTTAAGTTGGCTTGAGAAAGTTTGGACCAGAAAGTTTTTTGCTAGGCGGTTGCTAGGGTGTTCTGGGTGGTTGCTATGATGTTGCTAGGCGGTTGCTAAGGTATTTTGGGTGGTTGCTAGGTGGTTGCTAGGGTGTTCTGGGTGGTTGCTATGCTGTTGCTAGGTGGTTGCTAGGGTATTTGGGTTGGTTGCTAGGGTGTTCTGGGTGGTTGCTAGGCGGTTGCTAGGGTGTTTTGGGTATTCTGGGTGGTTGCTAGGGTGTTCTGGGTGGTTGTTATGGTGTTGCTAGGCGGTTGCTAGGGTATTCTGGGTGGTTGCTAGGCGGTTGCTGGTGGTTGCTAGGCGGTTGCTAGGGTGTTCTGGGTGGTTGCTATGGTGTTGCTAGGCGGTTGCTAGGGTATTCTGGGTGGTTGCTAGGTGGTTGCTAGGGTGTTCTGGGTGGTTGCTAGGGTGTTGCTAGGCGGTTACTAGGGTGTTGCTAGGTGGTTGCTAGGGTGTTGCTAGGCAGTTGCTAAGGTATTTTGGGTGGTTGCTAGGGTGTTGCTAGGTGGTTGCTAGGGTGTTCTGGGTGGTTGCTAGGGTGTTGCTAGGTGGTTGCTAGGGTGTTCTGGGTGGTTGCTAGGCGGTTGCTAGGGTGTTTTGGGTGGTTGCTAGGCAGTTGCTAGGGTGTTCTGGGTGGTTGCTATGGTGTTGCTAGGTGGTTGCTAGAGTATTCTAGGTGGTTGCTAGGCGGTTGCTAGGGTGTTCTGGGTGGTTGCTATGGTGTTGCTAGGCAGTTGCTAAGGTATTCTGGGTGGTTGCTAGGCGGTTGCAAGGGTGTCCTGGGTGGTTGCTATGGTGTTGCTAAGGTATTCTGGGTGGTTGCTATGATGTTACTACGTGGTTGGTAGTTGTCACAGATGGTTACTATGGAGTCTTTATAGAGTTCTTAGCATGATCTTGGCATGATATAGCACTTAACTCATTACTATTAGCATGTAGCTATTCACTGCTAGCATGTGTAGCATGTTGGAAGTGCTGTTTGCTAGCATGAGTCAAAAGAGCCAAACCTCATCTCTATACGATGTTCTGATACAGAGATATAGGTCTTGCAAAATGGTTGCTAGGGTACTCAAGTTTGGTTGCTATGGAGTTGCTTGGGAGCTGGGAGCTTTAAACGTAAGAAGTTTAAAGTGGTTTGAAGTTTAAAGTAGTTTACAGTAGTTTGAAGTTCATGACAGATAGATAGATAAATAAGTTAGATACACACACACACACACGCGCACACACACACATACACACACACACACACACACACACACACACACACACTAACTCGCTCACACACTCACTCAGACACACACGCACACTCAAGAGTTTATGAGTTTAGAGTTTATAAGTGTATCAATTGATGAGTTTATAAGTGTATGAGTTTTTGAGTTTATAAATTTAAATGAGTTTAGAGTTTATAAGTTTAAATGAGTTTAAGAGTTCAGAGTTTATTAATTTATGAGTTTAAGAGTTCATAAGTCTATGAATTCATGAGTTTATAAGTTAATTAGTTTATAAGTGTATGAGTTTAGAGTTCATTAGTTTAAATGAGTCTCATTGGCTAATATAGTATATAGAACGGCAGTTTGGTTTAGTCTTCAAGGTATTTTGATTTGAATTTTCGTCGGTTGGTGAGTTTGAATCTAAATTTGAATTTTTTAGAACTCCCCAATGCAAGTCAATGGGAGTTTTTCCGAGTTTTGATCGTCATTTTTAGGAAAACCGTAAGTCCGATCAGTCTGAAAAGATATAGCAACGCGAGTCAGATCAGTTTGAGTGTCTGAGCCGAGTTTGGAGTATGTAGAGTTAAAGCTCTAGGAGGAGTTTCATATAGAAATTTTAGTCTCGGAATAATAATAATAACTAGATGCTAAAGTTCGTCGAGACAAACTTTAAGTTGGCTTGAGAAAGTTTGGACCAGAAAGTTTTTTGCTAGGCGGTTGCTAGGGTGTTCTGGGTGGTTGCTATGATGTTGCTAGGCGGTTGCTAAGGTATTTTGGGTGGTTGCTAGGCGGTTGCTAGGGTGTTCTGGGTGGTTGCTATGCTGTTGCTAGGTGGTTGCTAGGGTATTTGGGTTGGTTGCTAGGGTGTTCTGGGTGGTTGCTAGGCGGTTGCTAGGGTGTTTTGGGTATTCTGGGTGGTTGCTAGGGTGTTCTGGGTGGTTGTTATGGTGTTGCTAGGCGGTTGCTAGGGGATTCTGGGTGGTTGCTAGGCGGTTGCTAGGGTGTTCTGGGTGGTTGCTATGGTGTTGCTAGGCGGTTGCTAGGGTATTCTGGGTGGTTGCTAGGTGGTTGCTAGGGTGTTCTGGGTGGTTGCTAGGGTGTTCTGGGTGGTTGGGTTGGTTGCTAGGGTGTTCTGGGTGGTTGCTAGGCGGTTGCTAGGGTGTTTTGGGTATTCTGGGTGGTTGCTAGGGTGTTCTGGGAGGTTGTTATGGTGTTGCTAGGCGGTTGCTAGGGGATTCTGGGTGGTTGCTAGGCGGTTGCTAGGGTGTTCTGGGTGGTTGCTATGGTGTTGCTAGGCGGTTGCTAGGGTATTCTGGGTGGTTGCTAGGTGGTTGCTAGGGTGTTCTGGGTGGTTGCTAGGGTGTTCTGGGTGGTTGCTAGGGTGTTGCTAAGCGGTTGCTAGGGTATTTTGGGTGGTTGCTAGGGTGTTTCCAGGCGGTTGCTAGGGTGTTCTGGGTGGTTGCTATGGTGTTGCTAGGCGGTTGCTAAGGTATTTTGGGTGGTTGCTAGGGTGTTGCTAGGTGGTTGCTAGGGTGTTCTGGGTGGTTGCTATGGTGTTGCTAGGCAGTTGCTAAGGTATTTTTGGTGGTTGCTAGGGTGTTGCTAGGCGGTTGCTAGGGTGTTCTGGGTGGTTGCTAGAGTATTCTGGTTGGTTGCTAGGGTGTTCTGGGTGGTTGTTTGGCAGTTGCTAGGGTGTTTTGGGTGGTTGCTAGGCAGTTGCTAGGGTGTTCTGGGTGGTTGCTATGGTGTTGCTAGGTGGTTGCTAGAGTATTCTAGGTGGTTGCTAGGCGGTTGCTAGGGTGTTCTGGGTGGTTGCTATGGTGTTGCTAGGCAGTTGCTAAGGTATTCTGGGTGGTTGCTAGGCGGTTGCTAGGGTGTCCTGGGTGGTTGCTATGGTGTTGCTAAGGTATTCTGGGTGGTTGCTATGATGTTACTACGTGGTTGGTAGTTGTCACAGATGGTTACTATGGAGTCTTTATAGAGTTCTTAGCATGATCTTGGCATGATATAGCACTTAACTCATTACTATTAGCATGTAGCTATTCACTGCTAGCATGTGTAGCATGTTGGAAGTGCTGTTTGCTAGCATGAGTCAAAAGAGCCAAACCTCATCTCTATACGATGTTCTGATACAGAGATATAGGTCTTGCAAAACGGTTGCTAGGGTACTCAAGTTTGGTTGCTATGGAGTTGCTTGGGAGCTGGGAGCTTTAAACGTAAGAAGTTTAAAGTGGTTTGAAGTTTAAAGTAGTTTACAGTAGTTTGAAGTTCATGACAGATAGATAGATAAATAAGTTAGATACACACACACACACACACACGCGCACACACACACACACACACACACACACACACACACACACACTAACTCGCTCACACACTCACTCAGACACACACGCACACTCAAGAGTTTATGAGTTTAGAGTTTATAAGTGTATCAATTGATGAGTTTATAAGTGTATGAGTTTTTGAGTTAATAAATTTAAATGAGTTTAGAGTTTATAAGTTTAAATGAGTTTACGAGTTCAGAGTTTATTAATTTATGAGTTTAAGAGTTCATAAGTCTATGAATTCATGAGTTTATAAGTTAATTAGTTTATAAGTGTATGAGTTTAGAGTTCATTAGTTTAAATGAGTCTCATTGGCTAATATAGTATATAGAACGGCAGTTTGGTTTAGTCTTCAAGGTATTTTGATTTGAATTTTCGTCGGTTGGTGAGTTTGAATCTAAATTTGAATTTTTTAGAACTCCCCAATGCAAGTCAATGGGAGTTTTTCCGAGTTTTGATCGTCATTTTTAGGAAAACCGTAAGTCCGATCAGTCTGAAAAGATATAGCAACGCGAGTCAGATCAGTTTGAGTGTCTGAGCCGAGTTTGGAGTATGTAGAGTTAAAGCTCTAGGAGGAGTTTCATATAGAAATTTTAGTCTCGGAATAATAATAATAACTAGAATGTACATTTCCTGAAGAAAATGTGAAGTGGTGCTTGCAGTGGCAAAACTCGCCACTCGGTTGCTAGGGTGTTGTACATGTTTGCATTCGAGCCAACAACCATGTCTGTACGATGTTGTGGAGCTGAAATATGGCTTCTATATGTTGCAATATGGTTGCTAGGTGGCTCTAAATGGTTGCTAGGGTGTGAATACACAGTTACCATGGTGATATTTACAGGCTGTTTTACAACTGAAACTAATGAGCCAACCCCCATCTCTATACAATATTCTGATGCAGAGATGTAGGTCTTGTAAAATGGTTGCTAGGGTACTCTGTTTGGTTGCTATGGAGATGCTTGTCAGCTGCTAATGATGAAACTACAAAGGCTTCTTGTTAGCATGAATGATATAAACCAACTCCCATCTCTATACGATGTTCTGATGCAGAGATATACGTTTTGCTAAACGGTTGCTAGGGTACTCTATTTGGTTGCTAGCGAGTGGCTTGTCAGCTGCCAATCATGAAACTCCAAAGGCTTCTTGTCACTATGAATGATATAAACCAACTCCCATGCCTCTGCGACATTCAGAATGGAAGATATGCCTCTTTGGATTTTGGTTGCTAGGGTACTCTGTTTGGTTGCTAGGGAGTGGCTTGTCAGCTGTCAATGATGAAATTCCAAAGGCTTCTTGTCATTATGAATTATATAATCCAACTCCCATGCCTCTGTGACATTCAGAATGTAAGATATGCCTCTTTGGATTTTGGTTGCTAGGGTACTCTTTTTGGTTGCTATGGAGTTACTTGGCACCTGCCAATGATGCAATTCCAAAGGCTTCTTGTCACTATGAATGATATAAACCAACTCCCATGCCTCTGTGACATTCAGAATGGAAGATATCCCTCTTTGGATTGTTGTTGCTAAGGTGCTCGACAATGGTTGCTAGGGAGGGGATAGGAAGTGTTGAGGTGATTTATGATTGGCCGTTTGCTGCCCTGAGTCAAACTTGTGTTAACCCCATCTCTTTATGATGTTCTGATGCAGAGATATAGGTCTTGCAAAATGGTTGCTAGGGTACTCTGTTTGGTTGCTAGGGAGTGGCTTGGCAGCTGCCAATCATGAAACTCCAAAGGCTGCTTGTCAGTATGTATGATATAAACCAACTCCCATGCCTCTGTGACATTCAGAATAGAAGATATCCCTCTTTGGATTGTTGTTGCTAAGGTGCTCGACAATGGTTGCTAGGGAGGGGCTAGGAAGTGTTGAGGTGATTTATGATTGGCCGTTTGCTGCCCTGAGTCAAACTTGTGTTAACCCCATCTCTTTATGATGTTCTGATGCAGAGATATAGGTCTTGCAAAATGGTTGCTAGGGTACTCTGTTTGGTTGCTAGGGAGTGGCTTGGCAGCTGCCAATCATGAAACTCCAAAGGCTGCTTGTCAGTATGTATGATATAAACCAACTCCCATGCCTCTGTGACATTCAGAATAGAAGATATCCCTCTTTGGATTGTTGTTGCTAAGGTGCTCGACAATGGTTGCTAGGGAGGGGCTAGGAAGTGTTGAGGTGATTTATGATTGGCCGTTTGCTGCCCTGAGTCAAACTTGTGTTAACCCCATCTCTTTATGATGTTCTGATGCAGAGATATAGGTCTTGCAAAATGGTTGCTAGGGTACTCTGTTTGGTTGCTAGGGAGTGGCTTGGCAGCTGCCAATCATGAAACTCCAAAGGCTGCTTGTCAGTATGTATGATATAAACCAACTCCCATGCCTCTGTGACATTCAGAATAGAAGATATCCCTCTTTGGATTGTTGTTGCTAAGGTGCTCGACAATGGTTGCTAGGGAGGGGCTAGGAAGTGTTGAGGTGATTTATGATTGGCCGTTTGCTGCCCTGAGTCAAACTTGTGTTAACCCCATCTCTTTATGATGTTCTGATGCAGAGATATAGGTCTTGCAAAATGGTTGCTAGGGTACTCTGTTTGGTTGCTAGGGAGTGGCTTGGCAGCTGCCAATCATGAAACTCCAAAGGCTGCTTGTCAGTATGTATGATATAAACCAACTCCCATGCCTCTGTGACATTCAGAATAGAAGATATCTCTCTATGAATTTTGGTTGCTAAGGTGCTCGACAATGGTTGCTAGGGAGGGGCTAGGAAGTGTTGAGGTGATTCATGATTGGCTGTTTGCTGCCCCGAGTCAAATGAGACCACCCCCATGTTTCTATGACAATTCAGTCCTGAGATATCCCTTTGATCTCTTTCAATGGAAGTCTATGGGACTTGTTGCTAAGGTGCTCTAAATGGTTGCTAGGGCGTGGCTTGATAGCTTCACAATGATCCTGAGAGACTGATTGGTCATCTGAGTAAGATGAGCCCTCCCCCTTGTCTCTATGACACTGTGATCCAGAGCTACGTTCATTACAAAATCCCTATGCAATTTACCATAGTAGGAAAAGCATGTGTGTTTCACGGGACATTCCTTCCCCATAGTAAGTCAATGGGACAACTTTGGGACGCTCCTGCCCCCCAGGGGTGCAACTTTTACCCCATTGTGAGGTATGTTCTTACAGAGCCTGTCAGCCTCTTCAAATGTGGCAAATCACACGTTTCTGCAAAATCCTCGCTCAGAGCTATGAGTGCTCAAAGTTCGTCGCAATGTTAAGTCAATGGAACTTTTTGGGGCGCTTTTTCGCCCCTGGGGCGAACACCGCACCCCCGATCGCTTATAAAAGTCATAGCACACCTCTCCTCAATAAGCCGGTCGATTTGACACCTCATTCATGGGTCTGTGACAAACGGTGCGGGGCGAGTTACGCGCCAAACTTTTGTCCAGAACAATAAGAAGAAGAAGAAGAATAATAAGTATGAGCAATAACAATAGTGATGCCTTGCTTTCAGCAAGCACCACTAATAATAAGTATGCAAGAGAACACTAATGATGCCTTGCTTTCAGCAAGCACCATTAATAAGTATGAGCAATAACAATAGTGATGCCTTGCTTTCAGCAAGCACCACTAATAAGTATGAGCAATAACAATAGTGATGCCTTGCTTTCAGCAAGCACCACTAATAAGTATGAGCAATAACAATAGTGATGCCTTGCTTTCAGCAAGCACCACTAATAATAATAATAATAATAATAAGTTTAAGTACAATATCAGTAAGTTGGCTCTCTCAAGCCAACTTAATAATGTGTTTCTGTTCTGGCTGCAGCCCGTCATGAACAACGACAAGCACTGCTTCGAGTGTTACGGTTATGACATCATCATCGACGACCGGCTCAAGCCGTGGCTGATCGAGGTCAGATATCATCATCGCTTTCAACATCGCTTTTTTATATTTCTATTTAGCTTTACTTATATTTGAATTTTAGCATTTAAACACTTCATTACAGTTTTAGTTTTTTTGTAATTTTTTTTATATACTTCTATTTAGCTTTAATTTTATTTTACTTCAATGTTAGTGATTTTAGTACTTAAAGGGACAATGTGTAGTTTTTTAGGTATTTTATTATCTAAAATCAATATTTTTGTTCATAAATATGCCCTCAATGGTGTACAAATACCTATGCCAATGATCAGACTTATCCTCGTAAACGAAGAATTTATTATCTTTATATACATGGGACGGGTAGGTCCACGGAGGCTTCCATGTAGTTCCGCCATCTTGAAAAACTATAATGGCAGAGAGGGACAAAAAGTACTTGGCCAATGCGTTTCCACAATGCGTTTTCGTTCAGAGCCAGCGTCACGTGACTGAAACCAGCAGAAGCGGAGGAGCAGAGCAGAGAGGCGCTTGTCACTGCCCCGGCAAGTTTAAAAGGCTGTACTGCACGATTATTTATAATGGAGGAGGACCATACATATGCTGAGTCACAGGATAAGGAGTCCTCGTCGTCGAAAAAGTCCAAAATAGACCGTTAAAGGAAACGTGACCGGAGATTACAAAAAACAAGGGTTAATGTCGGGATAGCTTTTTCCAGGTGGAAAGAGCTAATGCAGCAGAAAGCTTTCAAAAGAGACGCTGAAGTTGCCTGCTTTCTTCTCGACAGGTAAGTCAATGTTACGGTCTTAATTACAAGCTTTTTTTTCATTGCTTGGTTGTGTACTTTATTATATAGACAGACAGTAGAACTCGATGAAGTGCTATTATAAGACATCCTGTCATAGCTTTTTGGTACATAACGGCTACCGTAGATGCAACACGCATTTGAAAAAGCGAGGCGCTGGAGAGCATTATTCGTTTGAATGCAAAATACAATTTCACCACTAGATGGGAGAAATTCCTACACAATGTCCCTTTAAACTGAAACTTATTTTATTTCAGTTATTTCATTTCTAACATTTCTAATTTTCAAGTTAAAGTGTGTGTTTTTTTAATATTTCTATGTTGCTTTAATTAATTTTTATTTCAAAGTCTTTAGTAGTTTAACTTAAATTTATTTTATTTCAATTAGCCTAGTTGGCAAGGCAACACTGCTAATTTTCATTTGACTTCAGGTATTTTGTGTAATATTTATATTTATTTTCAGTGTTATTTTAATGACTGAAAACGTCTCAGGTTCTGTATGTACCACTGGTTCCCTGAAGAGGGAACGAGATGCTGCGTCGAGATGCTGAATCGTAATATAGCACACTAGGTTAAAGCACTCAGGAACCTGGAGTGGAGCTCATGTCCAGGCTATAGAACCTGACAAAGGCGAGCGGAGAGGACCAGCCTTTCCCATCACAGACGTCATTAAGGGAAGCTCCCGAGAGCAAAGCTTTAGAAGCGCCCATACTCCTAGTGGAGTGGGCCCGCACAGCCATAGGTGAAAGCTGACCAGCCGACTCGTATGCAAGTGAGATAGCCTCGTCTACCCACTTACTCATCATCTGCTTCGATGCTGGGCACCCCTTCCTGGGTGACCCGAAACAGAAGAATAATGGATCAGACTTAAGCCACAGGGCAGCTCTGTGGACGTAAGCGCCTAGGACCCTAACAGGCCTCCTGGTCTGGGGTTAGAAAAGGTGGAGGACAGAAAGCCAGCAGCGCAATAGGCCCCGCCATATTGGTGAGGACCTTAGGAACATAACCCTGCCTAGGGTGAAGAAAAGCTTTAACCATGCGAACTCCAGGCAGGACAGAGCTGCCGATAGGGCCTGTAAGTCTCCGATTCTTTTAAGAGACGAGATAGCAAGAAGGAAGATAGTCTTTAGAGTGAGTGACTTTTCAGGAGCCTCTTCAATAGGCTCAAAGGGAGCCGGCGTAAGGCCCTCCAACACAATAGCCAAATCCCATGTAGGGTGCTCTAGTGCGCTGTGTAATAAAGCACTTCCTTGTACCGCTGCACCTCCTCTTTCACCATTTGAGACAGAGACTTGGATGCAGGTGTGCTCGTCTCCACTGGAAATAACTTTCCAGACAATTTTCAATTTCATGTTGCTTTATTGGCATGACAAAAAAAAATGCATCTGTGTTGCCAAAGCATAAGAACAAATATAAACAACAACAAGGAGTTAATACATCTGATATAGTAATACAAGTAAACAGGATAATTATGATGTAGATGCAGATACTAAACACATTCTGTGCATGTCCCTCAAAGGGTACATTGAAACAAAAATATATATATATATATACACACATACACATACACATACATATACATACACATACATACATACATACATATACACATATATATATGTACATATAAAAAAGAAGAGAATACAGACAAACAAGATAATAACAAAAAAAAAAAATATATATATATATACATATATATAATACATAACTTGTATAAATACCTCTTAAACAATTTTCTATTAATTTAGCCTTGTATTGTGGCAGGAGAAGACATATTTAGCTGCTAGCCATGCTGTGCTTTTATCTTCCCCTAATAAAAAAGGAAGCTTTTTGTCCTCAGTGTAGGTAGTGAAGCCTGGTATATGTTTTTCAAATTTTTGGAAATATTTGGTTCTTAAGTCTTCATATTTGGGACATGTACATAGGAAATGTAATTCTGTTTCGATACCCTGGTGGCAGTGTGTACAGACACGTTCCTCTCTTGGTCTCCACACTTTTAAATGTCTACCTCTTTCAATTTCCAGCTCGTGGTCACTGACTCTGTATTTTGTTAAAATTCGTATTTCTTTTGGATTTTTTGTTTTGAGATATTCGGCCAATTGGATATCTCTGTTGTAGCGTTTATACGCCCACATATAAATATAATTAATTATTATTCATAACGAATTATGATCAATAATTAATAATTTAATTATTTTTCAAAATTTACTGTAACAGAATCAATAATATGATCATTTATCAGTTCATCCAATGAACAGAAGGCATAAACAATTATTAACTCTAGGAAATATAATATCTTCCTGGCCAAGAAAGAATAACCCCCTAACAGTAAATTAAGAAATAGGGTAAAAGCATAGGTAACTTTTGATCGAAGTTCAAGACAATAAATCTGATAAGCACATACACAAGCAATATCTTTTCAAATACAAACTATACTTTATTGATTATATACTAACTCATAACTAACACAAACAAGACTCTATTGATTATCCTAACAACTAACACAAACACACGCGCACGCATACACACACATTCATACAGGTTGCAGAAAGGAAGAGAGTAATAAAGAAAGAAATACAAACAGAAGAATGAGTTTGGGAAGAATGGGTTTAAGGGTAAGAGGAAGGAAATTCCGAATTTCTATATGCACTTGTACATGACCTGAACGAACCATCAATCATTAATTTAACCCTTCTATCGTTTCTTAGACAGGTTATTAAATTTATGTAAATACACCAGTGCAGCTTTTAGTCTGGAGGTACTTGCTTGTCTTTGCGTTCCTTTTTGGGAATTCCTTTGGTCAGCGTCAGGGTTCGTTCGTTGGTTATAGTCTCCTCGTGCCTGGATAGATGGGGCGAGGACCAGTCACGTGTGGCTGGCGGTCGCGGATGGTTGATGCGTCTTTGAAGTTGAAAGCGTGCGTTGCAGCCGTGAATCGTGGAACGAAACTTTGCAGCAAAACTTAACTTAAAACCGAGACTTTCAATCGGAAAAGAAGAATAACACAAAAGAAAGAAAGAAAATAAGATACGGAAAGGAGCTAGATGACTGGAAATTGAATCTAACCCATATCTGATATTAATTTGGGTTGATCTGCTCGTCTGTTAACGTTACATGGTTACTAAAACCATCGTCTGCCGTCTCCGTCTTTGTTCTGCACTCGTTGAGAGCTCTTCTGTATCAGAACATTTTGAACGAACTAACTTTTGAACTCCCGAGAGCGAACTTGGAGAGAGAGCCTCGAGAGCAGCGAGAGAGAGAACTTAGAGAGTTTTGGGTCTAAGGTTTTTAACTAAAATTTGTCCTCCCCTTCTGAAGAGAGCGGACCAATTAGACACTGTTCTTTGTTTTCAAAGTCATAAATCATGTATTCCCTGAGGGGTTTTTCTAATGAAACTAAAAGACCAGATGCAGTTTAGGCATGATTTCGAATTATCAGAATATGAACATTTTTAAACAGATTTAATTCCCGTCATCTTGCTATTTGTGTTCGTAAGATAGCATTGATATGAAACAGTACACACTTCACACATTCACACGTCTAATAATTATAATTATAACAATTACATGAATTATATGGGATCAAAGCATATTAAACGGACACATATATATCGTAGAAACACATAGAATGATGTATGATGTTTTTAAGTCCGTTGAAAATTGTTCTTGAATGAGTTTTATGGATCTTGATAGGTAAAGTCTTTTTGGTGTGCAAAGTTTAGACATTCCAATCTGAGGTCATGGATAGTTCTTGCTGAAGAGAGGTTTTGTTCATCTCTCATGGGACCAAGATGGGGTCCGTTGGCCGCAGGGGTCAGCAGTACCATTTTCTGAACTGATCCGTCTTGCAAAACTATCAAACGTTGACCAGTTTTTCCTTAAGTTAACCAATAAAAATGTCTTTGGTAAGCAGACTTTCTGGAGACTGGATGATTTATGGCTCTGGTTCGTGAGGACTCTTGTGAGACCTTGGTCTCTGTCTTTCTCTTAACCAATCAGTAATTTCGGCAACAAAGATAGTATTGACCAGTTATTTCGTTAGTGCTGGGGGTCAGTTTTAAACAGCCCGACTGGTTGGCGCCTGGCCCCGATGACAAGACGGATGAGGATCATGAGACGTTCTGAACAAGTCTTCCCCCCCCCTCATTCGTCGAGAAGCAGAGAAGTTGAATTAATATTCAAAAAGAAGATGAGTCGGTGGTTGGTTCCTTCTCATTGTTGTTACATATCCCCCCTTCGGTCGACGATGTGTAGAGTAGAAGACATCGGTGAACGCTGGAGAAATGGGTAGAGGAAGCAAACACAAACGGCAAACAACAAGACAACACCTCCATGACTGGTCACTTTACTGGTGCAGGGCATTAGATTACCTAGGCATAAACAGGTTCACTCTCTCAATATAGTTAATCACGTTGAATAAAGTTTGGTTCAATTTTAGGACCGTTATCCTAATTTGTTTTGGGACGGTGATTAATCAATTTTGTGACTAAATTTGATTTGTTTTTTTTTTTTTTTCTCTTCTAAATTGTTCTAGGCTTGGACCAATTTACCTTTCAATTTGTGATACGAATGATGCAGGGAGTTCTCTGGCTCACATTCGTTTTAAGGTGACTTACAAATATTAGGCGTGGTGTGTCAATCCTATTATTGTGACCTTGACCCTTATGGGGTGGACAGGCCTTTTACCTAATAAAAGAAGGAAAGGAAGGAAGGAAGAGGTAAAACAAAACAAAGCAGTTGAGTGTTCCTCCGGATATGACTTGTAACTACTGTTGCACAGCTAAGGTGTCAGGGATCATGATGTAATGAGAGGTGTTCTCAGGTGTACTTGTTGGATGGGTAGTTACCATGTTTCCTATGGTAAGTGTAGCTAAGTTGTTAAGCTAGTTTCTGAAGTTAGTTTCTATCTGTGGGGGAAAACATGTTTGTTGCATGTTTTGCATGGCAGAGGTGGTTAACTTCTGTATGTTAGTGAGTATGTTAGGGGTGTTGTGTAGTACATGTATGTATGTATGCATGTATGTATGTATGTATGTATGTATGGTCAGATCTGTTTCAGTCTGTTTCGCTCCCCCCTTTGCTTGATGGCTGAGCTTGGATGAGCTTGCTGCCCTTTTTGCCTTGGGAAAGGGATCTTCTGTGATCTGCTGGGGTCAAACCAGTAAGGCAGGAAGTTCTCTGGCAGACATTGGGAGGCAGTTTGGCATGGCTGCGTGAAGCTGTGGTGCAAAACTTTGTCTCCATTGTTGCATTCCTCCGATGATGCCTTCTGGTTGTGACAGACTTTCTGACCTTCGGTGCTTACTGTTGTTGCTGTAGCACACACATGGTTCTTGGGTTTGGAGCTCGTTTGGTGGTTTCTTTATGAGTGATGGGTAGCCAGGATGGTGTTTTCTGGTACCTCAGTGGTTGACTGTGAGAGACCACTTTGTTCTGTGTTGCTGTAGAACAAGTGGTTGTCATCTTCGTTATGAAGGTGTATCAGATGAATCGGTGGTCTCCCGTTCCATCCTGTTTTCTAGGAACACTTCCAGTCGCCTCATTAGTTGCTCCATGTCTTCTGAGGTTAAACTGTCTTGTTCTTGGGCATACTCAGTGCTGTGCTTAACTGAGTGGTGCCGAGGTGGGTTTCCTGAGAAGCGTGGCTGGTCCCATGACTTTTCCATGCGTTTGGTGTGGTAGCTGTCATCGGCATGGGAATCACGTTCTCTGGGCTTCTTACGAAGAACTGTGGTGTTGTCATGCCACTGGTTGTCTTCCAGTGCAAGGCTTGTGTCTTGGCTGAAGAAGTTTGAAACTGTGGATGTTTTCAAACCTTTCTTTGAGGACATCTTCTGTTTGATGTGGGCCTTGTGTGTCAGGTCACGTAGCTGCTGAATTGTCATTGTGTCTGCACAGGCCTCAAGACCAAGATGATGACTTAATCCGGGGTGCAGGTTTCTCAGAAAGAGGTTTTTGAAGTTCACATCCTCTTCTTGTTCAGGTGAGTTATGTGCACCAAAGAAGGCTTGTCGAAAACGGTGGTAGTAGGCTTGAGGAGTCTCTTGTCGACCTTGTTTGGTTTCCAAAGCGATTAACACACCATGTTCCGACTCTGGGCCTGTGAATTCTTTTATCAGTGTCTCACATAGCAGCTGGTAATTTGACTTGACATGAGCAGGTTGTCGGTCTAGGAAGCTTCGTACCTCTGAACTGGATGTCGATCTGAGGAGGTAGAACCTGTCTCTGTCAGTCACATGTGGTCTCACCTCTAGGTGGAAGTTGATATCTCGGATGTGGGACTGGATGTCCGGGCATTCCGTGGAGTTCGGGTTGAACTGAGTGATATTCTTAACCAGCTGGTTGAGATCTTTAAAGGTCATCCCCTGTGCAGCTTTGGAGTCTGCCTGGATGAGTTCTCGTTGCTTGTTGGCAGTGAACGGTTCTGTGGTGAAGGCTGGTGTTGTTTTGGGTTGCGGCCATTCACCTTTTTCACTGTATGCCAGTTCTTGGATGGAGGACTCTGTTCTGCTCAGCAGTGGTGATGCTGAGGGAGGTCTCTCCCTTCTTGGCTCTGGTTTCTGTTTGAAAACATGCCGGAGTTCATCTCTGACCGCGTAGAGCTCGTTGTTGGCGTCATCTCGCTGTTGGGTCAGATGGTCAATGTCAGCACTGCACCTTTCCAGGTGGTCTTTCAGAGCATTAATTTCAGAGTTCTTATCTTTAATATCAGCTTTAGCTTTCTCTAGCTGATGTTCAGCAGACTGGAGTTGGTTTGCCAGGTGCTTCTGGACAGTCTTTAATTCTTGTTTGTCACGTTCAGTGACTGCAAGGGCTTCTTGGAGCTTGTCAACTTGTTTCTTTGTTTCTTGCTCCACTTCGTCAGGCACTTGAGCTTTCGATTTGAGCTGGTCTGTGCAGCGTTGAGTGTGCATCAGCTCTCTCAGGAACTCAGCAGTCTGACGCTTGAAGTCGTCCTGGACTTTCACTTCCAGCTTGTCCATGCGGCTTTGAGCACGTGTCAGCTCCTCCTGAAGGTGGGTGATGTGCTTGTCGCTTAGTGTCAGCTGGGCTGTGAAGGCATTGCTTAGGGAACAGATGATCTTGGTTAGTTCCACGTGGTTGTGGTTCTGATTCTGGCTTGAATCATGTGTCAGGAGTCTTCTCAGAATTATGAGTATTATTAAAAATAATAACAGTTCAATTGTCTTTGGTGTGAGGCAGTCTGTGATGCCTCTGAGCCAGGCGTCCACGTCAGTGGGGTTCGTCGTCCACGGCATGTTGGCACGCTGGGGTGAAGAGACTGACACAGATCTGTGTGGGGTGTAAGCCTATGTGGTTGAACAGCTAAATGTTGTCTAAGTGACTGTACAACAATAGTGAAGTGTTGTAATGTCTAAGTGTTGGTCTCAGTGTAGACAGGTAGGTTAGTGATGTGGAAACTTTGTCACTCAACTAAGTGAGGGAAAGAGAGAAAAAGGTTAAAACAAATCTCAATTGCAATGTTTTTTTTTTCAATGGGAGAAATATTTTTTTTATAAATATTTTCTATCAATGAAAAGCTGGTTCAAACTCGTGCTGTGAGGACTATGTCACTCACTGAGTAAGGGAAAAAGAGAGAGAGGTTAAAACCAATTTCACTAAAACAAGAAAGTGGGAGAAATATTATTTTTCTCGTAAATGCTTCCTATCGGTGAGAATCTGTTTCCAGAAAGGTAAACAATATTATTGTTTATGTTTACAAGGAAAAATAATACAATAATAATGCTGATACCTTTTTCCGAGTTTTACAGGATTGACACCACACACCGTCAGTTGGACCGCTTACAGCTGGGATGCTATGAAGGCGACGGTTGCTCAACACTTGTCTCTGTTAACTGATCTTGGATAAGATGTTAAATTGTAAATTGTGTTTACAAAGACAGAGAGAGTATGGAGAACAAGAGAGGGTTTGATTACAAATCAAATACCTAATAATTGTTTTCTTTGGAAAAATTATCTTTCTCTTTCTTTAGACTCGATTGATGGTTCTTCCAGATTTGTTTCCCACAAATGTGAAGGATGGGAAGGCAGGACAGAACAGGAAGGATGTATGAAGGAAAGGAGGGAAGGAGATTGGATCCACAAATGGCTCTGGAGCCTTTGTCAACCTACGGGTATAGAATTGATAGTTGCCAACAACTAAACATTCACAAATAAAACTTTGTAAGAGAGGTTTATCTCTGATTTATTTGAAACTTGTAGTGAGATGCCAATGTCTCCTATTGAGGCTCAGGTGTTTCACTCCCAAGCTAGGAATCAAAAGAGAAATTTAGTAATTATGAAAATTATGAAATTAGATTTATTAAAAATAAATCTAGAAATCATTAGAAATTACCTGTTTAGAAAAATAAAACTTCAATCTTGATTTAATATTATATTTCCCTTTTTTAAATCAAATTAGAATTTGGCAATTAATAATCATAAACCAGTATTTTCTTTTTCAAGTAAAATGCAGGTAAGCAAAATATGAGACAGGTAAAATAGGAAGGAAGAAAAGACCAACAGGTGTAACAATCAAGGTGTTAAATGGTTAAATCACTTTAACGTTGTTCAAACAGACCCTGCATTTAACCACTGATGTTAATATTAATGATAACCGTAAATAATGCTTAAGGCTTTAGCATATAGGTTAGGCCTCAATGTAAACAACTACTTAGCTTAGCTTTAGCTTAGCTTAGCTTAGCCACAAATGGGTTTTGTCAGAGAATGACGGGCTCTGGTTTTGTTTCAGTTTGTTTACACTGTGGCGTTGGTCAGAGTTCACCCGGAAGCGTTGGTTAAGACTTCCGTGTCACGATTGTAACTATGGCGACAAAACAAACGATAGTGGGCAAAAAGTGAATTGCAGTTTGTAAACAGTAATGCATGTTACATGAAATGTCGGCGCATTTAAACAATGTTCAAAGAAATATGCACGTACAGTTGATAATATTATGTGAAATGTCGGCGCATTTCAAACTGTACAAATGGGACACCACTCGTAGCTGTTTTTACGACGTGGGGCTTCACTCAGTTTGTTAGGAGTGAGATTAACTTTAAAGGACAGCTTTGTGCTGTAATAGATGGAACAATTATAGCGATCTCTGTGGATCGTCTCTGTGCAATTTTATCTGAGCACACGAAAACAACAGGGTTTCTAACTGTTGGTTGAGTTTCAACGTCAAGCTTTACTTGAACACAACTTTAAATAATTCCTATTCAACTACACTCGGACATACGAAGTGTTTACACGAGAATTAATTGAACAGACACAGATAAGCTTATCGTTTATCACGGAAATTGCCGTGGGACACGCACGGACAACCTGATAAATAACGACTAATCTGTGAGGAGAATATTCGTCCTTGCAGTGGAACACGCACTGAGTGACGATCAGATAAATAAGGACTAACGTTCACGTTAGACGAGGGACACGCTCGTCCGTCCTTTACATGGTTATTTTAATTACTGCAGTTTTAATTTCATTCAGCTCTCTGACTGATACAAACACACATAAGTTACAGCTTTGAAAGACGCTGGAACACGCAGACGTCAGTAAGCTATAATCAAAGTATTTCAGAGATTGAGGGACACGCTCAATCCTTACCTTATCATTGTGTGAGATTTTATATCTTGGGTTATATTACTGCAGTTTAAAATAAAATAACACGGGAAGGGAGGCAGACTAGACTAGAGTAGCAGCTCAAGCAGCAGACATCCATTCAAACAGCGGCGCGCGCTGCATACGTCATACACAGACTCTCAGAGGTTCGGATCTCTCATCCGCATGAAAATGAAAATATAAATTACTTCGTATATGCTTACAATTTAGGTTAAACTTCCCGCATTCTCTCCACCATAAATAATGTAGCGTTTATACGCCCACGTATAAATATAATTAATTATTATTCATAACGAATTATGATCAATAATTAATAATTTAATTATTTTTCAAAATTTACTGTAACAGAATCAATAATATGATCATTTATCAGTTCATCCAATGAACAGAAGGCATAAACAATTATTAACTCTAGGAAATATAATATCTTCCTGGCCAAGAAAGAATAACCCCCTAACAGTAAATTAAGAAATAGGGTAAAAGCATAGGTAACTTTTGATCGAAGTTCAAGACAATAAATCTGATAAGCACATACACAAGCAATATCTTTTCAAATACAAACTATACTTTATTGATTATATACTAACTCATAACTAACACAAACAAGACTCCATTGATTATCCTAACAACTAACACAAACACACGCGCACGCATACACACACATTCATACAGGTTGCAGAAAGGAAGAGAGTAATAAAGAAAGAAATACAAACAGAAGAATGAGTTTGGGAAGAATGGGTTTAAGGGTAAGAGGAAGGAAATTCCGAATTTCTATATGCACTTGTACATGACCTGAACGAACCATCAATCATTAATTTAACCCTTCTATCGTTTCTTAGACAGGTTATTAAATTTATGTAAATACACCAGTGCAGCTTTTAGTCTGGAGGTACTTGCTTGTCTTTGCGTTCCTTTTTGGGAATTCCTTTGGTCAGCGTCAGGGTTCGTTCGTTGGTTATAGTCTCCTCGTGCCTGGATAGATGGGGCGAGGACCAGTCACGTGTGGCTGGCGGTCGCGGATGGTTGATGCGTCTTTGAAGTTGAAAGCGTGCGTTGCAGCCGTGAATCGTGGAACGAAACTTTGCAGCAAAACTTAACTTAAAACCGAGACTTTCAATCGGAAAAGAAGAATAACACAAAAGAAAGAAAGAAAATAAGATACGGAAAGGAGCTAGATGACTGGAAATTGAATCTAACCCATATCTGATATTAATTTGGGTTGATCTGCTCGTCTGTTAACGTTACATGGTTACTAAAACCATCGTCTGCCGTCTCCGTCTTTGTTCTGCACTCGTTGAGAGCTCTTCTGTATCAGAACATTTTGAACGAACTAACTTTTGAACTCCCGAGAGCGAACTTGGAGAGAGAGCCTCGAGAGCAGCGAGAGAGAGAACTTAGAGAGTTTTGGGTCTAAGGTTTTTAACTAAAATGTGTCCTCCCCTTCTGAAGAGAGCGGACCAATTAGACACTGTTCTTTGTTTTCAAAGTCATAAATCATGTATTCCCTGAGGGGTTTTTCTAATGAAACTAAAAGACCAGATGCAGTTTAGGCATGATTTCGAATTATCAGAATATGAACATTTTTAAACAGATTTAATTCCCGTCATCTTGCTATTTGTGTTCGTAAGATAGCATTGATATGAAACAGTACACACTTCACACATTCACACGTCTAATAATTATAATTATAACAATTACATGAATTATATGGGATCAAAGCATATTAAACGGACACATATATATCGTAGAAACACATAGAATGATGTATGATGTTTTTAAGTCCGTTGAAAATTGTTCTTGAATGAGTTTTATGGATCTTGATAGGTAAAGTCTTTTTGGTGTGCAAAGTTTAGACATTCCAATCTGAGGTCATGGATAGTTCTTGCTGAAGAGAGGTTTTGTTCATCTCTCATGGGACCAAGATGGGGTCCGTTGGCCGCAGGGGTCAGCAGTACCATTTTCTGAACTGATCCGTCTTGCAAAACTATCAAACGTTGACCAGTTTTTCCTTAAGTTAACCAATAAAAATGTCTTTGGTAAGCAGACTTTCTGGAGACTGGATGATTTATGGCTCTGGTTCGTGAGGACTCTTGTGAGACCTTGGTCTCTGTCTTTCTCTTAACCAATCAGTAATTTCGGCAACAAAGATAGTATTGACCAGTTATTTCGTTAGTGCTGGGGGTCAGTTTTAAACAGCCCGACTGGTTGGCGCCTGGCCCCGATGACAAGACGGATGAGGATCATGAGACGTTCTGAACAAGTCTTCCCCCCCCCTCATTCTTCGAGAAGCAGAGAAGTTGAATTAATATTCAAAAAGAAGATGAGTCGGTGGTTGGTTCCTTCTCATTGTTGTTACACTGTTCATGGATTGATAACAGAGGAGTTTGTGATGTATTTTATTTTCATTTTGCCATTGTTCTGTATACTCGTCTTTTAATTTAGTTTCAAATCTTTTGATTGAAGACTGAGGATTGTGTCTGTGGCGACTCTGATGCTCAGTGTACCTGTCTCTCTCTCTGCCTGTCTGTCCACTACTGACTGTGTTTATCTCCGTGTACCTCTGAGCCAGCTGGTCCAGGGGGTGGACGTCTGAACCCCGCTGGTTGCTCAGGAGAGCTTTGTATGCAATGGAATTTTTATCAGCTTGATTTAAATGCTGCCAAAATTTAATTGACCTTTTTTGAATTTTAATTTTCAGAGGGAATATACCGAGTTCTGCTCTGCATGCATTATTTGGGGTGTTTGGGCGAACTTTTAGAATAATTTTACAGAATTCCAGTTGCAGTTTTTCAGTGGGAGTTTTATCCCAGTTTTTAAATTCTGGATTCGAAATCGGGCCCCAAACTTCGCTTCCGTAAAGCATTATTGGTGTTATCAGAAAATTGTAGATTTTTAGCCAAATTCTTGCAGGGATATTTGTTTTTCCAAATTTGCATTTGATTGCATACAAAGCTCTCCGAGCTTTATTACATAGTGTGTTTATGGCCAGGTTGAAACTCCCTGATGCACTAATTTCAACCCCTAAGTAATTATATGAACTCTTTTGTTCTAGTCTGGTGTTGCCCAGAGTGAAGTTGTAACTCTGTCTATTTCCCAGAGATCTGGCTCTCCTCTGAAATGCCATAACACTGGTCTTTTTCAGATTGACTGTCAGTGCCCATTTCTGACAGTACTGCTCTAGGACGGACAGGCCCTGTTGTAAACCTTCTTCTGTTGGGGATAACAGAACCAGATCATCGGCATAGAGCAGGAACTTGATGTTGGTATCATGAAGAGTGAGACCTGGGGCTGCAGATTGTTCCAACATGGTTGCTAGTTCATTGATGTAAATGTTAAACAGTGTTGGACTCAAACTGCATCCCTGTCTCACGCCACGCGCTTGCTTGAAGAATTCTGTTCTTTTGGAGCCAATTTTTACTGCACATTTATTTTCTGTGTACAGTGATTTAATAGTGTCATAGACTTTACCCCCTATCCCGCTTTCGATAAGTTTGTAAAAAAGCCCATCATGCCATATTGTGTCAAAAGCTTTTTTGAAGTCTATAAAACATGCAAATATTTTCCCATTTTTAATTTTGGTGTAGTTTTTAATAAGGGTGTGGAGAGTATAAATGTGGTCTGATGTACGATATTTTGGTAAAAAGCCAATTTGATTTTTACTTAAGACATTGTGCTTGGTGAGAAAGGACAGTATTCTGGCGTTAATAATACTGCAGAAAACCTTCCCCAGACTACTGTTCACACTAATGCCTCTGTAGTTGTTAGGGTCCAATCTGTCGCCATTTTTGAAAATAGGGGTGATGAGTCCATGGTTCCAGATCTCGGGGAAATAACCAGACTCCGGAACGAGGTTGAACAGCTTGTGGAGAGCTGCCTGCAGTGTAGGGCTACTGTGCTTTAGCATCTCAGGGCAGATGCTGTCCACTCCACAAGTCTTTCCAGCCTTCAGGGCCTTCAGTTGGCTCTGTATTTCTGCTAGAGTTATTGCTGTATCTAGGGGGTTTTGGTAGTCTTTCACCTTTTCCTCTAAGTGGTGAAGTTTTTCAACTACTGAGTGTTGTTGGGGGGTGATTGCACTATAATCAATATTCTTATACAAAAATTCAAAGTGATTTTTCCAGATCAAACCATTTTGTATTGTTAATTTATCTTTAGTTTGTCTTGGACTGAATTTATTCCACAAATTCCAAAAGACGTTTTGGTCAATGGCTTCTTCTATTTTGTTAAGTTCTTCAGATCTGTAAAGCTCTTTTTTCTTATTGATTAGTATTTTGTAGTTTTTTAGTGCCTGATGGTATTGGACCCGTATCTGACTCTCATGGGGTTCTCTGTGTTTTTGGTTTGATAATAGTCTTAGTTGTTTTCTAGCATAAACGCATTCATTATCATACCATTTTTCTTTTGAGGGTTTGTGTTTTGTTATTTTGTTACTATAGTTAATTATTTTGAGATTTGATTTTGTAGCTAATTCAACAAATATATTGTTTAAATGCTGTGTAGCCAAATTTACTCCATCTTTTGTGCATGGGAATTTAATAAGTCTGAAGAGATTAAGTTTTGATTTGATTTCTGTACTCTCAAGTGCAGTTAAATAATTCTCTATGTTGCTGCATTTTTTCCATATATATTTTTGGTGGAGGTCATACATTTTGCTGGTTTCTGATTCTTGTACAAAGCTATACTTTGTAGACTTATTTAAATAAAGAGTTGTTTGGCAGTGATCTGAAAAGGGAAGTTGTGGTGAAACTACAAATGCATTGATATCCTCTGGGTCGATATCGGTGATCGTATAGTCCACCACACTGTTACCTAACACAGAGGAATAGGTCATTCTACCCAGAGAGTCACCACGGGTCCTTCCATTAACTATGTATAAGCCTAGGCTTTTGCATATCTGGAGAACTTGTCTTCCGTTTTTGTTTATAATATTGTCAAAACTTTGTCTTTGTGGTATTGCGTGAGCTGGGACTGGGGAGATTTGACCGAAAATGTGTTTGTTTCCATCTACTTCGATGTAGTCTTTCTCTTTTCCAGTTCTTGCATTGAGATCTCCACATAATAAGATGTGACCCAATGATTGGAAATGAATTATCTCCTTTTGAAGTTCTTGAAAAATCTCCTCAGTGTAATAGGGGGAGTTTGAAGGTGGGATATAGATAGCACATAAATATATATCTCTGTTGCTATTAACTATACCTCTGTTGACTTTTATCCAAAGGTGAGTTTTTCCTTTTTTCACTGGTGAGATATCATTTTTATATTGTGCTTTATGCCAAATTAATGTTCCCCCTGAATCTCTTCCATTTTTAACATTTTTCTTTTTTACAGAAGGTACCGAAAATTCAATGTAATTATTAGGACAATTAGATAGTAAATCTGAATAGTTCCATGTTTCATGTATAATGATGATATCTAAATTATTTACACTTTTTACAAATTCAGGATCTGAAGTTTTATCCCCAAAAGTTGTGGAGTACAAACCCTGGATATTCCAACTACTAATTGAGAATGACATTTGTCTAGATACAGGAACTGTGTTCCACGTAGAAATGTACAATTTAAAAAAAAAAAAAAAAAAAAAAAAATAATAATAATAAAAAAATAAAAAAAAAAATAAAAATAATAATCCAACTCCAACGATATTAAATATTATAAATGCTATGCACCTGTTATATATGTTATAGATGATATATAGGTTTGGTGTCTAATAATGTTGAAAGCCCATGTTAATTTAACAGTTTTGAGCACAGCAAGGTGACTAGGTCTCTTATCTGGTTTGGATCGCAGTGGGCAGATGGTGGTATTGGTGCTCTGGTAGCTATGGCGTAGCTCTCTCTCTGGCTGGGTGGTGCAGATGGTGGTATTGGTGCTCTGGTAGCTATGGCGTAGCTCTCTCTCAGGCTGGGGGGCTGAGGCATGTAGGCAGGTAGCTCCCTCGGTGGATGGTGGGTTGTGACTTCGTTAGGTAGGTAGATCTCTCTGGGAAGGGGGGGCTGTGGCAGGTAGGTAGCATTCTCTCTTTGGATAGTGGGTTGTGACATGTAGATTTCTTGGTTTGTTTGGTTGTATTGTTGTTGTGGTTGTTTTGTGTAGGGGGGCTGCTGAGGGTACCTCTGCTGGGTAGGGTGATGTCTGCGTGGGTGAAGAGATTTTCCTGAATGACTGTAGTTTCTTCTGCGGTCAGGTGTGGAAGTGCGGCGGCCTAGGGCAGTGTCTTTGAGGCTCTTCGCAAATAGTCCCACAGCTCTCTTACTGAGGTGGATGTGGTCACATAAGTGCTGCTGAAGTATGTCTCTGTGGAGGGCTACATGGACGTTTTGCAGTTGTGTGCATTTCTCTCTAATCTCCGCGTTGATTGTGTTAATTGTGTGTTGGGGTGTGTCAGTCCTTGGGAGTAAAGATGATATAGTTACTCTTGCTCTGGGGTATTTCTCACTCGCTTTCCTTGCCACCTGCAACAGTGCTGATGGTAGGTCGCTGATCCTTGCAGTCAGGTCGTTGGTCCCTGTGTGGATCAGAATGTGCTCCACGTCTTGGTACCTCTGTTTGGATAGCTGCTCACTAGCCTTCTTCGTGGTGGGGCTCCAGAGTTTCACTGCTTCTCGGCCTGGGAAGAGGCGTTTTAAGTCAATGTGTTTCCCGTTTGAGTCACACATTAATATGATCTGAGAAGTGTGTGCTGTGTGTGTGTGATTGGGTTTATCAGTACTGTGATCAGTGTGTGTGTCAGTGTCTGTAGTCAGTATGTGTGTTTGAGGGGGTTCTGGAGGCGAGTAAGTGGTGGGGGCTGGGTGGGGTGTATTGGGTTCCGATAGGATAGGAGGGTTCGGGGGCAGGGAAGTGGTGGGTGTGGGGTTGATGGAAGGGGGGGGGGCGATGATCTCTCAGCTCTTCTCTCAGGGCGTGGACCTCCGCCTGTAGAGCCTGTAGAGTCTGCCGCTGGTTGCTCTGGGTGGTGGAGTGTTGGGTGAGATCCTCCAATACTCTGTGTAGGGCTAACCTCAGGGTCTGATTATCTTCCTCCAGCTCCTTCATGGCCTGGTACAGCTCGTGAATTTCAGCTTTCTGCTGAAGGACCATACTGCTTAGCTCACTCACTGCTGGGTGTTGTTGTTCACTGTTGTTGTGAAGGCAGGTCAAGGTCTTTTCTTTGAAGTCCACAAACTCCCTCTCCAGGATGGAGAGTCCCTCTCTCAGTACCTTCACATTGGTGAGGAGTTTGGGACTGCAGTGAGGAGAGGCGGTCACATGACTGCTGCTGGGGACGGCTGGTCTCTCTGGGGTCTCTGGCTGTTGTCTGTTTCCTATCTTCTTCTTTTCTGCTACACTTTTCATTGACTGGAAGTGTTTGTAAAAATTATCCAGGCTATTTTCTGATCCCTGGATCATGATTGTGCCATTGTGATATAAGTTGATAATCAGGGTGGGAGAGGTAGGGTCTTCCTCACAGACTGTAATTTGTCTTCCTTTGCTGATTCCATTCTTTTTAACATGGGTGAAGATTTCACAAAAGGCTGCATGCCAGGCAGGAGGATGATGGGTGAAGAAAAGGTTACTTTTGACCCTACAATTTCCTTTCATTGTAAAATCAGCAATGATCCACTCAGGTGAGTCCCGGAGGGCTTTTATTTTGAAGGACTTCCTATCTTTTAGGGAAGTCACATGGTCCGGATACTGGATCTCATATCTGTCAGTGTCCGGTGGTAAAAGCGGCAGATCTGAATCTTTTACCGGCAGGCTGATAGCGGAGCCGTCCTCCATCGCGGCATCCATTCTCTCGAACCTCTGGTAGGTTTTATTTCCTGTAGTTAGGATTACCGTTTGACGGTGCCAGAGTCGGTTGATCCTTGTAACGTTGATTAGTGTTTGGTGCTTCGTGTCTTCTTGTTTGTTTTCGGTCGTAATGTTGCCGTTACAAGCTCGCGAACGTTACAAGCTAGCAAACATTAGCGTTCCGTTGATGCTGTCAGTTGTCTTCTTTGTGTTCATATTTGAGGAAATAATGAACGGATTTTATCGGTCTTGGTCTCGAAAAAAATCCTCTCCGTTTTATGTTCTTCGTGTCAGGAGTTGAAATTGTAAATTGGACATTTCACCGTGAAAGCACAGTAAATGTATAATGTATCTCAAGAGCTTGTCATTTTGTTGCCAAACAGTTCGGTAACCAAGTTTGCTCTCTCTCTCTCTCAAGTGCTGTGAGTCCAGGAGTGCTGCTCTCTCTCTCTCTCTCCTCTCTCTCTCTCTCTCTCTCTCTCTATCAAGTGCTGTGAGTCCAGGAGTGCTGCTCTCTCTCTCTCTCTCTCTCTATCTATCAAGTGCTGTGAGTCCAGGAATGCTGCTCTCTCTCTTTTCTCTCTTCTCTCTCTCTCTCTATCTATCAAGTGCTGTGAGTCCAGGAGTGCTGCTCTCTCTCTCTCTCTCTTCTCTCTCTCTCAATTCAATTCAATTCAATTCAATTCAAATGAGCTTTATTGGCATGACTGTGTAAAATAGCACAATATTGCCAAAGCAATAGACATATACAAACATATACGTACATGTTGATACATAAAAGTGAACAATAATAATAATAATAAAAAAAAAAAATACATTTCAATATTATGCATAAATATATCACAATGAAAAAAAAAAAAAAAAAAAAAAAGTCCAGAGAGCAGTTTAAGGGAAGAGGGTTCAGCCCTTGTCCCTCATATGATGGCAGGAAGACACATACTGCGCTGCCAGGAGAACACACTCTTCTTTCTCTCCCAGAATATAAGACAGTTTGTCTGTGTGGCTCGCTTGTTGGAATTGGGGTAAAATCTGTGCTATTAGTGTGAAATAAGAGTCTCTGATGTGTTTGTACTTGCTGCACTGGGTGAGGAAGTGCAGCTCGTCCTCTACGACTCCATCAGTGCAGTGTGAACACAGTCTGAGCTCTCTGGCTCTCCAGCTCGGCTTGTGCCGGCCCGTCTCCACACACAGACTGTGGTCACTAATGCGATACCTCGTCAGGAGCTTTCTCTGACCATAATTACTGATCTCGGTCAGGTATGGGGCCAATTTATAATCAGACTTTATTTTGTGGAAGTATTTTAATTTATTTACTTGTGTGACCTTTATCTGCCAGTCTTGCATGTATTCTTCTTTGGTTATGTTCCCTATTTCTTTTACTTTTGCGTGTCTGAACTGAGTTGTTGGATTAAGTTGGTGTTTTTCTACTAAATGTTGCATGGGGTCGCTCTCAGGGTGTCCTGCCCTGTGTCTGAGAGCGCAGTGATGGTAACTCTCTGTCGGCGCGTCTGATAGATGGAACCAGAACTTTGCGGCTCTCTTCTGGATCTCAGATAGGAGAGGGAATCTGCCTAATTCTGCCCGGCAACCCAGACTCGGAGCGTTTCTGTGAGTTCCTAGGATGTTCTTGCAGAACTCAAGGTGGAAAGTTTCAACAGGGGTTTTGTCCCAGGAATCGTAATTTAGTTTAAATTTGGGGCCCCAGATTTCACAGCCGTATAGAAGGATGGGTTTGATGATGCTGTTAAAGATTTTCAGCCACAGTTTAATGGGAGGGTTAAATTTGAACAGGGGTTTTCTTATTCTATAATAAGCCCTACGTGCTTTATCAGTCCGATCTTTCATTGCCGTGTCAAACTTTCCAGAAGCTGAGATTGTCAGACCCAAATAATTATAACAGGTGACATGATTAAGAATGGTTCCCCCAAGAGTAAATGTGTATTTGTTGTCAGTAAGGCGAGGTTTCTTCTGGAAGATCATGATTTTGGACTTGTCCATGTTTATGGGTAAGGCCCAGTCGCTGCTGAACTCCTCCAGAAGCGAGAGGCTTTGGTGCAGACCCTCTTCATGAGGAGACAGCAGCAGGAGATCGTCAGCGTACAGGAGGCTTTTGATTTCTCTGTCCTCGAGGGTCAGGCCAGGACAAGAGGACTTCTCAAGTGTTGATGCCAATTCATTAATATAGATATTGAATAGAGTCGGGCTGAGGCTGCAGCCTTGACGAACTCCTTTTGTTTGACTGAAATAATCAGTACGTTTGTCGTTAATCTTGACGCCGCATTTGTTCCCATTGTAAATGTCCTTTATGATGTCATATGTCCTTCCCCCTATTCCACTTTGAATTAGTTTTAGGAAAAGTCCATTATGCCAAACCGAATCGAAGGCTTTTTTAAAGTCAATGAAGCAGCCGAATATTTTCCCTTGTTTTGTTTGTTGGACGTGTTTTTGTATGAGTGTGTGGAGTGTGTAGATGTGATTTGATGTTCTCTGTTTAGGCACTGTTCTCTCTCTCTCTCTCTCTCTCTCTCTATCAAGTGCTGTGAGTCCAGGAGTGCTGCTCTCTCTCTCTCTCTCTCTCTCTTCTCTCTCTCTCTCTCTCAAGTGCTGTGAGTCCAGGAGTGCTGCTCTCTCTCTCTCTCTCTTCTCTTCTCTCTCTCTCTCTCTCTCTCTCTTCTCTCTCTCTCTCTCTCTCTCTCTCTCTCTCTCTCTCTCTCTCTCTCTCTCTCTCTATCAAGTGCTGTGAGTCCAGGAGTGCTGCTCTCTCTCTCTCTCTCTCTCTCTCTCTCTCTCTCTCTCTCAAGTGCTGTGAGTCCAGGAGTGCTGCTCTCTCTCTCTTCTCTCTCTCTCTCTCTCTCAGATATGACGAGGAACAGGCCCTGAGCGAGAGCGCTGGACACACATGAGTGTGTGTGAGTGTGCATATGTGAGTGTGCGTATGAGTGTGTGTGTGAGTGTGAATGAGTGAGTGAGTGTGTGTGTGTGTGTGTTTATATCTAAGCTCACTCCTGTACCTGTCGCAGATGGATCTGAGCACATACAGTGCTGTCTGAACACTATTAAACACATGAGTGTGTGTGAGTGTGTGTGAGTGTGTGAGTGTGAGCAGGGCTCCAGACTAACTTTTTGCCTTGGTTGCACTGGTGTGCCTAAATAAAAAAGGTGCTCCCACATTTTTCCTTGTCTCGCGTCGCATTTAACGCCACAATTTCAAGGTCACCTTTTTATCACGCTCCATATACATTCATATATATTATGTAAATGTTTTTAAACAAGAATAAGGTGTAGGTAAATACTTTTTTTTATTTGAAGCACAATTATACTGTATATAAAAATACAAATCTTTTTTTAAAAGTGCTTCACTGAGCTGCCACACTAACTATTTTGAGTCACTAGCTCCGTCTCTGGGTCGGATGCCATCTCCGGCGAAGGACCAGTGCTTGGCATCTTACCAGGGACTGGGGAGACTGGTGGCTGAAGTAGCTCATGTCTGGGCTGTTGTCGGAGCATTGACCGGGGAGTAGGGATGGGTATCTTTAAGGTTTTAATGGTATTACTACTCTTACTGATACGGCTTATCGATCCGGTACTTTAGCGGTATTCTTATATATATATATATATATATATATATATATATATATATATATATATATATATATATATATATATATATATATATATATATTAAACAAAGATAAACAATTAAACAAAGATACACATTATATAGGCCTACACAGTGCTTTAATTTCAGGAAGGTCTACTAACATTACTGTTCAGGTATGGTCTAAAAAGAAATCTAATAAAGTAATCAAATGTAAAATAACACTGCATAGTTTATCAAAGATAGATTAATGCTTATTAAAGCTGAAGGTATTCATTCAAGAGCTGTGAGTGATTTTCTCTTTGCCTTTTGAGTTTTGATTGGCAGTAATGGCGCAATCGTCAGCATGTTTATTAGACTGCTTCCCCTTTAAGACCGAGTGCAGATCTAATAAGCTACTGATGACCCATATATTCCCCCAACTATAACTACGTCCATTTAAGACATAAACTGTGTTTAAGTGAATCTCCAAGCGGGTCATTTTGACATATTTTTGTGTACATTTGATCGTTTAGACGCGCACATGAAACCCAAAGTATAATTAGCTTGTCTCGTTGCGGTATGTTTCGGAGCCGCCGTCTTGCGGACAGCATCTCTGCGCATATCTTTGTGCTTTTAGTAGCTAGACTGCACTTTACAGCAATCACGGATCGTGCTGATTCTGTCGCTTGAGTTTTAGGGAGAAATGACAGCGCACTGCTGCGAAGGGAAGGAAGTTGCGCTGGACAGAATGTGGCAATAGTTTTGAATGGTTTTACCTCAATATATTATTTGTATAATCTGCCGAAATCTAAAATAAAATCAGACTAATATCACAGACCTAAAGTGTAACCAGGCTACGTCTGAATGTTTAGTTCTGTCCGCCTTCTGCGGAAAAAAACTATAGAAACCATTACAGAAATTCTAATGGTTTCCATTATAAACCACCAGCCGTTAACCATTAAAACCATTACCAAGTTGTGTCCATTAAGTAGTGTGTTTTGGGCCATATTCCATTAGGATTGACTGGTTTTGATAATGGTTTCATTACAAATTTGTATTGGTCTTGATTTGCACATAATTTTAATGGTTTCCATTACAGCTTGTATTGATTCTGATTTGTAATGGTTTTCTTACAAATTTGTATTGGTCATGATTTGTACATACTGTATTTAATGGTTTCCATTGCAGTTTTGTATTGGTTATGATAATGGTTTCATTACAAATTTGTATTGGTACGGTTACATGCCTTTAGCTGTTAATAATTAGGACATTAATTATAGTTTTTAATTAATTAATCTGAATTATTACTACAATTATACACAATTGATATAAACTGCACACCAACTTTCCAATAGCTTACAGGTTTTGTTTAGCAAAGAATGAAGAACATGCACCTGAAATAAAAATAATATACAGTATTAAGACCTGCTTTTTTACTCAGCCCAGCTGGAAATAAACATCTGACACACAACATTAATATTACAGTTTTATTATTTGATTCACAGTTATTCTTTTACATTGTGTGGCTTCACTGGGGCTGACTGAGTAGACCTGCAAAAAGAAGGAGAATTCATTAGGACAAAGTATACCTCTTAAACCACATTACCAGTACATAAGATTATCCATACATTATATATTTAAATATATTCATCCAACATCTTTGGGCGTACTTTGAGCAGATTCAAGATCTTGCCAGCGGTGAACTTTGTCCACTAGTCATGTAATGTTCATAGCATTACAGTCATCTGTTATTTAACCTTCTCCAGGTGTAGGTTTTAAATTATAAAACTGATCAGAGCAGTTCAGGTTAGGGATGCACCGAAATTTACTTAAGTTAGCGTTTTTGCTCTTAAAAACAGACGTGCATAATAGCATCCACTGCAGAGCCGCAGCACTACTGAATGGGAAAGAAGGCTGGGTCTCGAGTCCGACATGTTGGAAAAGCTGCGAGACGCGGCGCAATGGTCAAAGATGTCCATCTAGCACATTTACATAGAAAAACTATTATTATCGCATCATCTCCATAAGAAGTTTATGATTGGCCCAAAGCAGACTTCTTACGTCAGCATGTTCTGACTTTGTACGGCTCATACAGTAATCGTCATGTGTTGTTCACGCATAGCCTCAAACCAGTAATGTTATTACTTCCCTTACTGGTAAATTGGCAGAACTGGTTTAGCAGTATTTCTGAGAAGGTCCTGTTCACACATGATCTCTTAACAGTCATTCACCAGTGAGGAGGGGCTACTGCTGTAATGAGGTCCAGGTGTTTGTTATGTTTTACAGTATTTTACAGCGGCTTTGAAAGCAATTCTGCCAATCATAAGGAACAGAACTATCCATATTATAACACTACTGGAGCACTCAAGAAGTGTAGGAACTGATGTGTCAAAGAAAGTGGTCAAGCTTGTGTAGCAGTAGGGGATTTCCCTGTTTCTCTTCTTTGCGTCATTAACCTTATATGGAAATGGGAGGATGAGGTAATCAGTACCGGTATATTTAAGTGCGTAGACTGGGATCCCTAGGATGTAGGCTTCGTCATACCCGCCCCTCTTCCGGTTTCATTAGAGTCAAGGTAAGCGACGGAGGTCATACACTGTTTCATGGAATTGCAAAGTGTTTAGAGAATGTGTTTTTATCTTTGAAGGATTCCTGTAACGTTTTTGGCTGAATGCCCTGGAGTTGCGTTAAGCGCTCATTGAAAGCGTTAAGCTGGACATTCGTGAATGTACCCTGGCTTCGTGATAACGTGATGTGTGTATGATTCTCGTGTGGTACGTATGATTAGTAGTCTAAGTGTTGTTGCGAAGTGGGTTTTATGGGGTTAGTTGAGTTTAACGGGGTTTATTGTGTTTTAGCTGGACATTCAATGAGTGCATCCTGACGTCGTGATAGCATTATGTGTGGTTCGTGAGGTGCGTGTGTGTGATTCTCATGTGGTACGTATGATTTAGTACATGTTCTATATTCTTTGGAGTAACGTTAGACTCTGATCTAAGTGTTATGTTTTGTTTTGCAGTCTCCCGTGAACAACGTGATTAATTCAGGTCGTGCTGCTGTTTTTCATGACTCGATTAGTTCCCTTATCTTTTTGTGGACGGACCGTTCTATAATTTAATTATTGCCGTGTTTGGTTCTGTTTTCATTTTATGGTTTGGGTTATTTTTGTTGTGTTCTTATTGAGGGTGGTTTAACCAGTGTGATTTGGGCCGTTGGCCGTGGGGTGTAGCTAATTACATTACATCATATTATATCAGCGCCTCTCTAATGGTCACCTGTTGAGACTAATAATTATTGCTTTGGTTAATCTTTCTCCTTCTTGTTTGATGTGATTGTTGTGACGATTTTGTATTTGTATCGTTCCCACTAATTTTTCTTATTTTTGTTTTTTTTTGTTTGAGTCAAGGCTGAGTGCGCCAAAGGGGAGGCTAGTCACCTTGGGTGAACACATTTGCTGTGAGGTTGGAGCACCAGGGTTGAGCAGTGAGCACCTCGACTTATTTGGTTTGCCGTGCACACATAAATGGTTGAGCGCACAGTTGTTTATAGCTAGTTTGCCCCCCCCCCCCTAAAGTAAACTTTAGCCTTGTTCTTATATATGATTTTTCTTATTTATTCTTTTTTTTATATATATTATTTGGTGGAGACGATACATTTATTGGTTTCTTTTTTTTGTTTGTGATGTTTGCTGATGTGATAATTTGCTGAATCATGTACACCTGGAAGAATGTTCTTTTAGTATTGTTACAATAAACTCGCCAGTGATTTATACTATTTGAAGATATAAGCAGAATATTGGTTTTTTTTAATAAAATCAATTGTTTGTTTTCTGAATCACATGACTCTGACTTTTCTTTGCACCACCGAACCTGGGTTCCTTTTTTTTATATTTCCTTGGGTGTAATTCCCAAGGTGGCGTAGTCAGGCTATTTGTATAGAGTTGCATCACCGAAAATACTGCTCCGGTCACACTTGCAACAAAAAAAGCTGCTCAACAGTTACCCAGTGAAATGATGAACATATAAATGTAAAAGTACAAAGATATTATAAGAACTGTCCGGCACACTGTCACATGGGAAAACTGTTTTAGATAATTAGTTCACTTTGCAATCAGCCTAAGCACTATAAATAAGACACAGGTAAGCTGTGCGTGTGGAGTACAATGGAGGAAGCAGGAAGAGTGAGAAGAGTGAGAATTAGAGGAGGCCGAGGAAGAGGACGCAGAGGTGATGAAGTAGGAGGAAGAGGACGCGGAGGTGAAGAAGTAGGAGGAAGAGGAGGAGGAGGAAGAGGAGGCCGAGGAAGAGGACGCAGAGGTGATAAGAAGTAGGAGGAAGAGGAGGAGGAAGAGACGCGGAGGTGATGAAGTAGGAGGAAGAGGAGGAGGAAGAGGACGCGGAGGTGAAGAAGCGAGAGGAAGAGGACGACAAGGAGGTGAAGTTAGAGGAGGAGGAGGACGAGGAGAAGAAAGAGGAGGACGAGGAGGGGGAAGAGGAAGGGTAAAAAGAGTAAGAAATAGAATTACTGATGACATCAGAGCTACAATAGTGGACCATGTAATCAACCATGGAATGATCCTGAGGGCCAACGGGTTCAGCCTGACTTGAGCCGCTACACTGTAGCATCATTAGGACATGTCGAAATGAGAATCGGTTAGTACAGTCACTTTGCACTAAGTTTTGTAGCACTGCCATCCTCTAATGAGAAACACAACAATACCATACATGTAAAAATACTGAAATTGTTACTTTACAGAATTGCTAGACGTCCAGATGCTGGGGGCAGAGGAAGAATGTTCACTGCAGAACAAGAGATGTAGTCAATATGGTGATCGCAAATAATTCCATAAGGCTACGAGAAACACAGCAGCGCATAATTGAGGATGACACCACCTTCCAGAACATACACAATGTGAGCATTTCTGTATTATGTCGTGTACTTGCCTGCAACAGAATCTGAATGAAACAAATCTACAGAGTCCCTTTTGAAAGAAACAGTGAACGTGTAAAACAACTGCGATATGACTATGTGCAGGTAAGCTATAGTATCACTGGTACTGAATCTGTTAGTGCATACTGTAGTGCTGTGCATGGGCCTGCTGTGCTGCATGTGTTGTGTCTTGTCCAGAGAGTGATGGAGCTAGAGGCAGATGCCATGGGTCATGAGCTGCTTTTGTGGATGAGGCAGGTCTTAACCTCACTAAAACAAGGAGACGTGGCAGGAACATTATTGGACACCGTGCCATAATCAATGTCCCAGGACAACGTGGCGGTAACATAACTATGTGTGCAGCTATAAGTCAAAATGGTGTTGTTCACCATCATGCAACCCTAGGCCCATATAACACTGCACACATTATTACATTCCTGGACACCGTACATGACATGCTCACTAATGTTCAGAGACCAGAGCAGACCAGATACATCATCATATGGGACAATGTTAGTTTCCATAGGGCTGCTTTGGTCCACAACTGGTTTACAGATCACCCACTCTTCACTGTACTCAACCTCCCCCATACTCTCCATTCTTAAATCCAACTGAAGAGTTCTTCTCTGCCTGGCGCTGGAAGGTCTATGACCGTCATCCCCATCAACACATAGCCCTTTTACAGGCAATGGAGGAGGCATGTGGGGATATTGAGCAGGCATCATGTCAGGCCTGGATACGGCATTCCAGAAGATATTTTCCCCGGTGCCTTGGACTAGAGGACATTGCATGTGATGTAGAAATTTTGTGGCCGGACCCAGAGAGACGACATGATGTAGACTGATTTATTTTATTTTCTCAGTGAAAATACTATTTTGTGTTTTGACTTTGAAAATAACACTTGTGTTTGTTTTGATGTGTGTAAATAAACACCAATACTTGAAGTTTGGATCCCTGTATGTTTACAGAACTATGACAAAAGTATGACCTCAAACTGACACAGCTTACCTTGTGCACAGAGAAAGCAAAAGCCAGATGTGTTCTTTATTCATACCATCAGTGTGTAGTTGGCGCATTGTGTGCTTATTAATGTGATGGCTAGTGTTAACGATTTGATACGAAAATACCATTTTGACAAAGGTTTGAAGAGTTAAGCAAGGTTTATTAGCTTTTGCAAGAGAACTACAATGTTTTGCTGATTTTGTGTGTAGAGTTTGGCAAAAATAGCCAATAGTTACAAAAAAATGTGCTTAAGCCATCAGAGAAAACTGTAAATAAAAAGTCTAGGAGTGCGTTAACAACACGTGAGCACATGTAGGAACGTGTTACATATGATTTTATGAAAATGATCAATGATTTAGTTTACGTGGCAGACATGAAAATCAACGAAACTTAATTACTAAGTAAAGTATATTCAGCAGATTATGTCTAAATGTAATCGGCTTCTAGAACTCTTATACATGTTTCTAACCTTTCCACTTTAACATTTATGATGTTTATTTGTGATAGATTATAATTTAGTAATTAGGAGTGAGTCAGTGTTGAGATCTGTAATTAGTTCTTGAAATAAAAGATCATGCTTGATTAGATTTTATCCACTCTGTATTTGTTTGTTATTTGATTGATATTGCCTGCCTGTGTTCAGCATTTTGAAACATAAGTGCATCACTGTGAGAAATGTGTTTTAGTGAGTGAGAATGTGTTTAGAGTTCTGCAAAAAGAGTGCATGAGATGTGCAAACAGTGTTTTAACTACCTGTGAACGTAATGTTTTACATAAAAATGGTTTAAGCTATTGAGAATTTGGTTCAGAGAATGGGGTTTAGTGTTTTAGCCATTCAGAAAAACTGTAAACACAAATCCACATTTTCAAACTAAACTCACAAAACCACTGACTCTTCTCAAAAAGTCAAACAATTCGCTCCGTGCACGGCGACCGTTGACGTTCGAACTTGAGTGTGTGGGCCTAGCCTGGATGCCAGCCGAACTTAGCCCCGCCCACATTTTTTTTTGTTCGGGAAGTTCGGTCTGGACTCGCTCCGTTGAGGAGCTATTATGCCCGAACAAAAATTGTTCGGACCAATCAAATTGTCAGGGCGGGCTTTATACGATGATGGACAGATGAGCAACGTAATCATCTACGTCACCAACGAGCGCTTGGGTTGAATTCGTTAACAACAAAGACGACATCCGCTTGAGAATTAAGATTTCACGAGTTCACACTTACAAATAAGTCAGATAGAATAAATGCATATTTGACGTGCTGTCCGAGGAGAGGCTCCGGGATCGGTATTCGGCCCGAACCCAAAGTACTCCCCTCGTATTCCTGGCTGTGGAAGAACAGGCCGAGAGTTAATGGAGGGATGCTGAAAACTGTCAAGGAATGTTAGGTGAGTTGACAGAGTGAATATATGTTTCCTCTCATGCTGATAGGGTAGACATGGTGTTTCATGACAAGTTGATTGGATTGATTATGTGAACGTGCTCCTGCCGAACTTTGTTTATGAAACATCATGTGTAGATTCCGCCATCGCGTCTGTTATAGAAGATATCGACAGCGCATTCATTTTAAAAGAGGAACAGAGAAGGGCATTTGTCGATCGGAAACATGAATGAAAACTTACTCCGTTGCTCTGATTGGTTGTAGGTCTATCCAATTGAGTGCAGAGGCATTTTCCTTCCTGATTCGGTTGAAACGCCCCATAATCAAAGCTCAATGGAGCAGTATCAGACTCACATTCTGACTAGAATCTGAGTATGACGACGTCAGGCTAGTGTGAGCCAGTACTTCCGGTGAAAACTTCCGGTCATCTGACAGCGAGAGCGAGAGACAACAGCGACCGAGTTCATTACCACAGAGATATTTTTTAACAATGAGTGTTTTTAGGATTCAAGAGAGGCGACTTGCCTTTCTCAGCACTTCATCATTGTGTGCCGTTATGTACCATTTCATCACGTTACAACAGAGAAGTCAGCTTTCACGCATTCCCCGTTGACACTGCGGTACGGGCTGAGTGGATACAGAAGATCCGGAGGGATGACTTCAACCCCACCACATTTTTAAATGCATATAATTTTCAGTGTATTTCACCTGTGCGTTTCTATGCTTTCTATTACTGCATTTATTTTGTGCAAGTGAGATGAGTAAAGATCTGTTTCATAAATCATTATCTGTCTGGTGTTTATAAGCAGCACATACAGTATTGTACTACGTGTAAAATATACACAAACTTACCTATATTAAATTGTTTGTGGTACCTACAGTAAAAAATGTAAAATATGTGATGATAATATTGATCGAGCAATTGATGTAAGTAAGTAAAAATATATGCGCAGAATTGAGAAAATAGTATTTATGGAGATCAATTGTAGCCTATCTCAGGGCAAACATGTGAATGTTCACGGTGCATTTTATGCAAACAACTCTAATCGTAGTTGTAACTCTATATTTACAGTAGGCATAATTGTCATTGTGTATGCAGTATGAGTCCAATACAATCTTCTGTCCGTGAACAGTTGTATTTCATTCATTAATCTGACTATGCATCCGTGCATTTAATTGCCATTGGCTCGTGTGATAGTAATATGGATCTTAGTAGTATTTTAAATGATAATTGATTCTATAAATAACTATAAAAGATCAAATTTGGCTTTCTCCGGCTCCCTGCACCGGGCGTAATGCGAAACCGGAAGTGTCTAACCGCACACTCGCTGATCCGAAATCCAAAATGGCGGCCACGTGCAACTAGCCTATTGCTGTACTAAAAATACACACGAGTCAATAAAATAAGCACTACAAATCATTCATTAGACGCTACATAAAAAAGGAGAATAAAGCATCTAAAGCGTTACAGAAAATAATAATATTGTATACAGTAAACAATTTTTGCAGTTACATAAAAAAGTCTAGTAATGGCTACTGATGAAGTGGACATATTGTATAGGTACTGTATGCACTGCAAGTATAGTATTTTACTGAATATTGAATAGTAGGCCTATTGAATGTCACAAAACCTTAAAACTAATTTTTTAGGGTAGCTTTAAAATTAAATATTTGCGGCACAAATGTGTCACCGTGCGATATGTGTTTTAATAAGGGAGAATGTGTTTAGAGTTTTGAAAAAAGAGTGCAGGAGATTTGCAAACAGTGTCTAACTGCCTGAACTTGTTTAAGGTTTTGCAGAAATAGAGATTTATTCGACAGATTGGTTTAGGCGATTGAGAATATGGCTATGGTTTTAGCAATTCAGAAAAACTGTAAAAGTCTTATTCAAGTATAGGCTACAGTACAGCAGGATGCAGCAAATATTTTAGTGTTGTTTTATGGCACTTTTCCACTGCATGGTACGGCTCTGTTCGGTTCGACTCGGTACGGCACGGTTCGGCTCGCTTTGCTTTTCCACTGCGTGGTACGACTCGGTACGGCTCTGTTCGGTTCGACTCGGTACGGCACGGTTCGGTTCGCTTTAGCTCGGTTGCTTCTCCACTGCAGTTAGTACCGCTTCACAGACTGATCGTTATAGTTGTGCTGCCTCTACTGCCATGACATCATCGTAAACGTGCCACATTTCAAACGCACAACACAGGAACAATGGAGCCTATCTTATTTTTTCAAGCAAATACTTTAAAAAGTCAAGTCAAGTATATTTGTATAGCGCTTTTCACAATACAGATTGTATCAAAGCAGCTTCACAGTGTTAAATTAAAATAATACAACAAGGTTTGTTTCTAGTGGAATTTATTGATTGATAAAATTAAATTAAATATCCCCAAAATATCCCCAACTGAGCAAGCCAAAGGCAACAGTGGCAAGGAACCGAAAAACTCCATCAAGTGACCTAATGGTGTCCAAAAACTCCATCAGGTGACCCAATGGAGAAAAAAAAACCTTGGGAGAACCCAGGCTCAGTCGGGGGCCAGTTCTCCTCTGGCGTTTATTAACTAGAGGCCGGATTGTAATTTGAACTGTAAGATTACAAATATTATATGAATGCCTGGCTGAAGAGATGTGACTTTAATCTAGTTTTAAACTGGGAGAGCGAGTCTGAGCAACGAACAGTATCAGGAAGACTATTCAAGAGTTTTGGAGCTAAATGTGAAAATGCTCTCCCTCCTTTGGTGGATCTGGATATCCTAGGTATGACCAAAAGCCTTGAATTTAGTGATCTTAAAGAGCGCGATGGATTATAGGGCGATAGAAGATCCGTTAAATAGACTGGAGCTAAGCCGTTTAGGGCTTTATAAGTCAGTAGCAATACCTTGTAATTAATACGTGACTTTATAGGTAACCAATGTAGTGATGATAAAATCGGTGTTATATGATCATATTTTCTTGATCTAGTAAGAACTCTAGCGGCTGCATTTTAGACTAACTGTAGCTTGTTTATTGAGGATGCAGGACAACCGGCTAATAAAGCATTACTGTAATCTAGTCTCGAGGTCATGAATGCATGAACTAACTTTTCTGCATCAGAAACTGATAGCATATTACGTAGCTTAGCAATGTTTCTAAAGTGGAAAAAGGCTGTTCTTGTAACATATCAGGGTATCCGCGGGGTCTTGAAAAGTATTAAAAGGTGATAAATCAATTTTGGGAAAATTAAGACCCTTAAAAAGTATTAAAAAGTCTTATCACGGCTTTATAAAGTCTTACATTTTGAAAGTATTTTTTTCTGAATTAGCTGTCCAACAGTTTGAATCCCAAAAACATCGTAAAAGTGTGTGAATTTAGTCATTTTTATTTAAAAAACGAACAGGTACATAAAAAACGAGGCTATTGTGGGTGCGTTTGTAAATTGCCTCTGTGGTGGAAATTCATTATTTCTTATATATATTTTGTTTTCCAAACTGTTAATCTCATTTGATTATGTGTTTCTGTGGGGGTTTCTAACAGCTGAATTGGGGGCAGGAAAGAGCAGATGTAATAAACCAGATAGGCCGGGGAGATAACAAACACCTGGGCACGAGAAAGAATCTTAGTCAGGAATACAGGGTGTCGTTTAGTAAAAGTGAAGTCCCAGGCCCCCTCCTGAGGGAAGCAGGAGGTCATTTAGATTGTAAATGAAGGCCTTTTGGCTTCTCAGGGACAAAGAACGGCATGACCTGTCCAGGGGGGGTAGAACCAGTCCATACTAGCTTGAGATATAAGATGTCTTTAAGGAAATTTACAGAAACTGGGAAAGGAGGAGTCAAGAATGTCAGAAACCTGTATAAAATGTCTATGTTTATTGAGTCCAGTAGGTTTTCTGTTTCACAACTGGGTGGCTGCGGTTGCGAAAAGATTCCTCAAAGAATAAACACCTTTTCTCATTATTACAATTTTGCCTCTTAATACTTCTTACACCTGTTGATGCTGTGTTTCTCATTGAAAATTGAAATTTGCTATTACACCTCTGAGAGCACCAGAGCGGACAGGCGGGCGGAAGTTCAAAAGCACAATGTACGCTCTGGCGTTCCCAGTGTGTATTACAACACACCGAAATGTTTTAAGAGAAGGTTGGTGAACGCATGAACAGAATGCAATAATATCTGTCTGCAGAGCCGCAGAGCCACAGTTTCACCCCAGCAGTTTCACCCCAGCAGTTTCACCCCACGCATGCGCAGTTTCATCACAACAGTTTTACCCCGCGCATGCGCAGTTTCATCACAACAGTTTTACCCCGCAGAGTCCGTTTACCGTTACATTAACCCATACAAGTTGTATTATGCATTTCCTAAACATGTACTTGCTAATCAAACACTTTATATGAACAAACTACTAATCTATAAAACACAATCGGTCTTCCGACCTTTTACTATTGTGTTGATATGCGCGAGGGAGAGAGAGCAATACAGCGCTCGTGTTGTTTGAAGGCGGTGAGAGAGTGCGCGCGCGCGGCCTGGGCTCTTTCGCTCTCTGTTTGTTCTTGCGCCCTGTCCACTGATCTAAATAATTAGTTGTCACGACAACTTATTTGTTCCCTCGTTTTAATAAATCGTGAGGATCGTTGAACTAATTCCCTCCCTCATTATGATTTAACGAATTACAACGTGGCCAAAAACAGTTTGATACTATTAATTAGTGAATGTTAAAGACCTATTTTTGTGAATTGGTGAATATTCAGGTGAATTATTTTGTGGCCACGAATTAATGATTATTAAACTGTTTTTCTTACCTGTGAAGATAGCTCTTCAGTGAAGGCCGACTATTCTCGTACAGCTTTTTATTCCTTTTTTTTGTGAATATTCAGGTGAAGTGTTTCGTGGCCACGAATTAATAATACCTCAGCATGTTTTACAAATTTACAACGTGGCCACAATATAGTAAAACGAGGGAACAAATTAGTATAACCTGCTGAGGTATTATTAATTCGTGGCCACGCTTGAAGTGGCGGTGAGGTATTAAAAAATATTGAGAAGGTCTTGAAAAAGTGAAAAGGTATTAAAATTAACTTCAAGATTCCTGCATATACCCTGCATATGAAATATGATTTTCAAAAGACAGGTTGCAATCGAGTATAACACCCAGGTCTTTTACTGTAGAGGATAAAGTAACAGGACATCCTACGATGTTAAAGTTGTATTGCGAGAGGTTTTGTGGGCGTTTTTTTTTGACAGGTGCTACAGCGTTGGCTGTTGTCTACTGGCTATTTAAATCTAGCGGGTTTAGCGTCTCGTGTCGCAAATACAATGACGCTGGTAGTGACGATTTTGTCTGACCAATCAGTGATCTGCAGTGTTTTCACGTCACATATTAGTATCGGTACGGTACGCTTGGAACCTCAACAGACCAGGTACCATTTAAAGCGAGCCGTACTGTACTGTACCATGCAGTGGAAATGCGCCATAAGTGAGCCGTACCGAACCGAGCCGTACTGTACCATGCAGTGGAAAAGCGCCATTACGTGTATAATATATATGTCCAATTATAGCCTTTGCATATCAGCTTGGATACTTGTTTAACGATGGTCAGGCGGTGAAGGGACTGACACCAAAACTGGCTTTTTTTCTTTTTACATTTATTCCTTTGGGAAAATCAGAACACAAAACATGCCTTCAGGCACTGGCGTACATAAAACAGCATCGAATGTAAAGCATACCGCTTCTGATCGTCTGTTCTAAATTATTATAAAAAGAGACTTTCATACAGAAGGATACACCTTTAGCATACTAGACAGGGATAAAATAAACTTAAGAAAAATACACAGGAAAATATTTCCTCATTCTATAACTAATTCACATTTTACATATGGAACAACATACCTTTGGGAAAATCAGAACACAAAACATGCCTTCAGGCACTGGCGTACATAAAACAGCATATGCACATACAAAATAAAAGAAATACACTGAATGCATGGAAAGTTGCTAGCGGAGTTTACAGCTAGTTACGTAAGACTCAGTGTGTATGAACTCGTGGTCATAATGAAAACATTAATAAACTTTCTCTAAGTTGCTAGAATTGCACCCAAATCTTAACAATACATGTAAAGTTATATAGGTAACGAGGTAAGGTAGGGGTAAGGAAAAAAGGTAAGTTTTCAACTTAACATTTTACAGTTACAAAATTAAAACAAAGTGGGGTAGGTTGACTTTATACAGTCAACCTACCCAATGTAAAGCATACCGCTTCTGATCGGGTACGGCAACAACACAAGGACAAAACGTAGCAGAGCTGCAGTACACCGTTTCTCCAACGGGGGCTCCAAAACACCAAACTCAATACAGCTGCTTAATTACGGCGAAAATCACATACAAACTAGTGGTCGACCGATATGGGATTTTTAATGGCCGATGCCGATGCCGATATTGAGAAAGCAATCTGGCCGATTGGCCGATATGAGGCCGATACAATACATGTGAATACAGTAAATGAGAGACATAAAGAATATTGGTGAAACTAAATGAACATTTATTGTACATACTATTTATGCACAATTCTTTTTGCAATAAAAAAAATATTTACTAAGAAATTAAAATGTAAAAAAAAGGTAAGGTAACACTTCAATAAATAAAGTTTTAGTGCAGCTTCTTGTCTGCTTTAATATTTACAGTAATTTTTTTAGTCACATAAATAATTACTGCTGCTTACTGCAGGTTACAAATAACATTTATCATTAATGAACCAATCTAAACAATATTCATAAATTATTGACAAAATAGTATGTGAAATTACATATATTTTATGTACAATACATAGTTAAATATAAATCTCACATAGTTTATTTACACGATTTACTTTAAACAAGTTGTTTTACTTCAAGTATATTTAAATAATAATGATTTATGTGTTTAGTTTTGCTTGTTTGTTTCTTTAAAACGTTGCAAGCCGTCACATGTATTTGCATGACATACATGAACATATGAAAATGTATAGCCTACTACATATTACGCCAATCATGGATAAATAAATACAGTAGAAACTATAGTGCATAACATTTTCAAGGATTTATTTTCAAACGTAATATTATTGCATAGTTGGAAAACAGCATCTAGTTTAAATGTAACCCGAGAACAACGCGCGTATCTGAGGAACAGCCAGTCACAGGATTTTTGACTGTTTGTGAGGTAAAATGTTTTCCGTTTTGTTTGAATTCGTTTATATCACATCTGTGACCCCCACTGGAGCTACCGCTTCACTCCTGAGTGGCTTGTTTTACGGTGCTGGGCGGAGCAGAACGAGTGTATTCAGTTCATTCATGCTCGCTCTGTTCGCGTCAGTGGAAAAAAGCGCTAATGCACAGTCACAAACTGTTTTGAAATATATCGGCCAAACGGAAAGATTTATCGGCCGATGCCGATATCTAAAAAATTCCAAATATCGGCCGATATATCGGCCTCGGCGATATATCGGTCGACCACTAATACAAACACAAACCTACATTTCTAACTCTGTTACACTTGCATGGTTAAAAAATAGCTAATTTCAAGACGTTGACGTCACGTCAGGTCGTCACGTGGGTCACTCATTCAGTAAGACGCTCAAAAGTACAAGACGTTCGGAAAGACATTCGGTCGGTCGGTCGTTCGGATGTTTCATTTTGGCACAGGGCACGCGCCATAGAAGTGTGAGTAACTGATCTCTTCTCAACGTGTTGTTTACGTGTGAAGACAGCGATTGCAACTGCAATCTGCAAACAAACTATTAGGGTATCAAAACAGTTTATGACCTAGCTAGGCTATATGCCTACTTTACTGTAGTTCGTCGTTTGTTTGTTTATTTATTTAGCCCTAATTATTTATTTATTTATTTAGGCTATTCAAAATTCATAACAGAAGCATAAACCGATAGCCTAAGCCGTTTCGTTTGTCACATATTGTTTGGGTTTTCAGCATATTTTGTATTCCAAATGTTCAGCAGATATTAGTCAGCCTATTGAACATTTAATCTAAACATAAAGATTATTATAGTAAAATAATTGTTTTAATTTTTTTCTATTCAAATTTCCTCCTAAATGTGAAGTTGTAGCCTAGTAGTGTCAGTATCTGGAGGACGATAGGTGGCGATAGATAATGCAGAAGGAGATTCTTCTTGCGGGTTTTAATCATTTGTCGGCTACCGGTTGCAGGAATGGAAGCAGGTTTAGCGTAAGTTTCTTAACACATATTACCTGTAACTTATCGACCAAATGAATGTTTTTTCAGGATATTGGTGGTTATCATTGTTTAGCTGTCTATCAGGCTAAATAAATCATCGTTGTTTCGGTTTAGGGAAGACGTGTCTTGAGAACGACAACTTTGAAATGCTAGGTGGACTAATTATGATTAGACTAAAATTTCTATCGGTGCTTTAAGTGCTTTAAAACTAGAACCAGCAAACAGGGCAGACCTTCAGATTATAGCCTACTTACTCAGGTCACTACATCTTTGTTAACTGATCAGACTTTTTCTAGAAATGACGAATAAAACTCGAAAAAAATCCCATAGATTTAAATCATTTAAAATCATTAAAATAATGTCACTCGCCACTCAGTGCAGATCCTATCTCTGTGAACGGGGAAACATCAAATTCTCCAAAGCAGTTCACCTGGCTTAAATTTCATATTCGAAATCATCATATCTAAAATTGAGTTAGAAATCAGGTGTCAAAACTTACATTGAGATTTTTGTAGGCGATTATGGAAACTCTAAGTTTATTATAAAGTTTCCTTTGTGTCTTTTTTATTCAATCAAACAGTGTGTTGGAAAGTTATTATTAAAGTAATTATTTTGTAATAAAAGTCTTGTTGATAAAATGCATTGCAGTGTGTGTAAATCTTAGTGCACTTTTATTTTATTTTTTTAATTATCTTTTTGAAAAGTTTTGAAGCTGCTTTTCAGTGGGCTCTGTGTAAGCGGTGGCTCGCGACACCAGTTATATAAACACTCGTCTGCGTTGTGTAGTGTGTTGTGGAGACGCGGGACAACAGGCGGCGGTTTCACTGGATTTTATCTGATATAAAAGACAAATAAAAGCAGCCTCTGAGAATATCGCCCTTATTTTGCTCTATAAAACAAATGTGATGTACATTTAATCACCATGTGCTTTCATCTCCACATATAGGCCAAAGACAAAAATATAACTTAAATGGGGCAAAATTACAAAAATAACCACACAGGTGAGTAAAATAACACAATACACATACATTGCAGTGAAGATATAGACATAAAAGCAACACTTAAAATAAAGATTAATTAAGATTAACAGGAGCCAAAAATAAGTCACCTCTTCAATGCATTAACAATGCCAAGAGGAAGAGGAGGAGACAAAACAGGAAATGATGTAGGCTCATGATGACATCACAGCAATTAAAGGGGAAAAACGGTCATTCAGGCAGGCGTACCAGATATATGGAAATTAACCATTTTGTGTGAATTATAACAACCAATACATATGTTTTAACAGAACACTTTCTGTACCCGTTACATCTAGACCCACCAGGATGAAAGGCCTTTTTCTATTGGTCACTCTTGGTTGACCACGCCCACTACGTTTTTGAATTGATCCTATTTACTTTGTTAGTAGCGCACATTACTAGTCTTGTGGTGAACAATTAATCTGTGCAAATAAATAAACAGGAAAAAATAGACTTTAATCAAAGTGTGAAAATGTACTTTCGCTCTGGAATTGCGTTTCTTCTCTGATGACGTCAGTTTGAAGGCTATAGGGTTGAATATCCTTTAACCACACCCCTCCAACCTTATAAATAACCTTATTTCAGCCGTTTGACCAAAATACCATTAAAAAAACTCATTGACTTCGGGGTGATGGACCCGGAAATGGTTTTGGCCTATAAAAATGTGTCACACCTCCACCACTCTCTTCGTCACAACACTGAAGTAAAGTCAGCAGCAGCTTCCGGTTCACAGGGACTGTAATTGCAGTTAATCATTTTTCTGCCTGTAAAATGTATTGGAAAAAGTGCACAAATACAAAATAATTAGGAATGTTCAAGATACCATTAAAATACACAGAACTGGTAGTTTATTCTAAGTCAGGCATGAGTAAACCCAAACCATTTGACACCCATAATGAAAGATATGTTGATAGCGGGAGTAGGTCAACCTGAAGGCTATCTAAACATCACTTTGTGTACTTTATTGTTGTGTTTTTGTGAATTGAAACTTCTCTCTTTTTTGATAGACTTCCTGACGACATCAAGCAAGTTTTGGGGGGGTTCCTAAACCTCCTCAGTGAAAACATTGAACAAGGTCCGTCTGAACAGACAGAAGCTGTTCTCCAGCAGGCAGAAAACATTATGGCATTTTTGCAGCAGTGTATCGATCTGCCTCATGAGTGTATCGATCTGCCTCATGAGTGTATCCATCTGCCTCATGAGTGTATCCATCTGCCTCATGAGTGTATCCATCTGCCTCATGAGTGTATTGATCTGCCTCATGAGTGTATCCATCTGCCTCATGAGTGTATCCATCTGCCTCATGAGTGTATCCATCTGCCTCATGAGTGTATTGATCTGCCTCATGAGTGTATCCATCTGCCTCATGAGTGTATCCATCTGCCTCATGAGTGTATTGATCTGCCTCATGAGTGTATCGATCTGCCTCATGAGTGTATCGATCTGCCTCATGAGTGTATCCATCTGCCTCATGAGTGTATCGATCTGCCTCATGAGTGTATCCATCTGCCTCATGAGTGTATTGATCTGCCTCATGAGTGTATCCATCTGCCTCATGAGTGTATCGATCTGCCTCATGAGTGTATCCATCTGCCTCATGAGTGTATCCATCTGCCTCATGAGTGTATTGATCTGCCTCATGAGTGTATCGATCTGCCTCATGAGTGTATCGATCTGCCTCATGAGTGTATCCATCTGCCTCATGAGTGTATCCATCTGCCTCATGAGTGTATCCATCTGCCTCATGAGTGTATCCATCTGCCTCATGAGTGTATCCATCTGCCTCATGAGTGTATTGATCTGCCTCATGAGTGTATCCATCTGCCTCATGAGTGTATCCATCTGCCTCATGAGTGTATTGATCTGCCTCATGAGTGTATCGATCTGCCTCATGAGTGTATCGATCTGCCTCATGAGTGTATCCATCTGCCTCATGAGTGTATCCATCTGCCTCATGAGTGTATTGATCTGCCTCATGAGTGTATTGATCTGCCTCATGAGTGTATCCATCTGCCTCATGAGTGTATCCATCTGCCTCATGAGTGTATCCATCTGCCTCATGAGTGTATCGATCTGCCTCATGAGTGTATCGAACCCACAATTGAAAAAATATCCAGAGCTTGTGATCTTCTACAAGCAAACATGAACAATACAACCACATGATTTAGAGTTCCAGCTTTATGTAGCGGGACAGAGGCGACCAGCTTTAATAAGCACCTACGACCAGCTGGAGTTTCTGCTCGAGTTGCAGTTTTCAGTCCCAGACATGGCCAGATTATTGGGTGTGAGTCGATCAACTGTCAAGAGAAGACTCCGTGAGTTCAGTCTGTCAGTCAGACAGGCATACAGCGTTATCTCTGATGAGGACCTCAGACAACATCTAGAAGAGTTTACTTCACGGTTCCCAAACTCTGGCTTCAGACGGGCTAGTGGGCTTCTGCGAGCTCGTGGTGTTAGGTAAGAGCTTATGAGCAATGTTATGTCTCCACATACAGATACATCCTCACATGCTTTCATTAATATCAATTGCTTTTCCAATATATTTTTTAAATATATGTTTATCTCTCATACCAATGAAAAATGATATGCTTCTAAGTGTATTCTACAACAGATGTTTTATTTATTTTACACACCTTCTTTACCACTAGAGGACAACGATCACGGCTACTAGCCATGCTTAAAGCAGCACTCAGTAGCTTCGGGATTTCTACGCTGTATTCTCGCTTTTCGCTCGCAGGTTTCTCTCTAGAGCTCCCCCCACAGCTTCGGAATAGATATTTGACAACACTGTTGTAAAAACTCGTTGGTGATTCTCAGACACCAGAGACTAGTAGATCAACGACATCAAAGCAGATGGGACATTCTTTAAAACGTCTTCTTCATTCGGGTTCGAACAGCGTGAGGGAGTGCAATAATGACAGCATTTTAGCAGATTTCTTTTGGCCGTAAAGCAATTGTTTACATCGCGAGACCTGATATCACGCGAGACTTCCTGACGCGGCGGCCGGCGGCCCGCCGGCTCAAAGTTGCAAGTGCGTATTTTCCGCTCACGGGCACCAGGGGGGTGCGAAACGACCACCATTCAACCCGAAATAAGTAATATAACCATTCCAATGACTCCGAAGCTGTTCAGTTAAGGTAAAAAAGTTACTTAGTTCACCTTTAAAGCAGTGGATCCACAGGGGACAGTTCTATGAGGAGTTCAGCTCAGCGTCACACAGAGGAGATCGGATTGTGTAGGAGCACCATTGGCACTACGGCACATTGATGGAAATCACAAACTGATCAAGTGAGACTTCATTTATATGGTTTGTTCTTACATATTTTCTTGTAGTATTATTTGTGCTGCAACTTTTTATGAATCCTAACAAACTTGGCCCTAAAACTGTTCTTGCAAACTTACATATTAGGCTGGAATGCAGATATTCTATGCCTGGTTTTGTACAGTTGTCGAATTGTTATTGATGGAGGTATTGATGGGTACAGCCGCAAAATAATGTTTCTGAGAGCCAGCGACAACAATCGGGCAACAACTGTGTTGAGCTGCTTTCTTACCTGTGAGGGCAAGAAGCGTCAAGGCTGGAGAGAGTGTGGAGGTTGCCCGGTTTATGCTGGAACGCCCTCTTCGTGGAGCAGGGAACTACAAAGATAGGTCAGAAGTACACATGTTATTTTAAATACATTTTTATCTAAAAATTATCTTTTTGTAATATTACTTGGTTGTTGGTTCACAAAAGCTAAAATCATTTAAAGGTGTATTTTATTTTATTCAGCATTTTGGGAATATTTTGTGCTGTAACCGAATGAAAAGAATGAGTCAGCAAGACTGTTAGTGATGCCAAAGTTGACAGATGCCGTACTACAAATGAAGCAGTATTATTAATTACACAGACTCACTGCTTGTATGCTCAGTGTCCAGCCGCCCCTGTTTCCCTGGTCAGGAGAGCTTTCTAAAGTTCCAGCTGTAGACCACTGGTTCAAGAAGAGCAAAAAGGTCTGGGACTCAGGTCACGTCCCTCTGTTAGTAAGCACAAGAGCCAGGAGAATGTCAGAAGAGCAGACACTAATATAACACCTGGGACATTCACCTCTGACTAACCCACTGCAAGCTGAGTCCCAGATACACTAGACCATTTACTATTGCACATCAGATAACTGATGTCACTTACTGGCTCAACTTACCTCCACAATACCGTGTTTCAGCCACCTTCCAGAGTTATGCTCTGTTAAAGAAACTCCATTAAAGTCTTGTTGATTCCATCCGTGTGACACCTTGCTGTCGGGTAATGATGATTGTATGATGTTTTTTCTCTCTAGAAAAGAGCAGGTTTATCAGTGGCAGAAGTGAACACAACCAGAGGATTGAGCGTCTCTGGCGAGACATCTGGTGTGCAGTCACTTCAGATTATTATGCTGCCTTCCAGTGCCTTGAAGAAAGTGGCACTCTGGACATTCAAAATGAAATTCATGTTATCTGCCTACATTACGTGATGCTGCCTCGGATCAACATGCACCTGGATCTGCTCCAGAGAACATGGGATCAACACCCTCTCTCCTCTGAGGGGAAGCGTTGTGGGCAGGAGGCCAGCTTCTAACAACAGCGACGCCAAATGATCCAGTGAGGAGCCTGACACTGTTTTCTTCAGCATAACCTTAAAAAGCTGAAAAGTTGCCGTAGATTGGGATGGACCAGTACCACAACCAGATGATGCCCGGAGTGTTGAAATCCCGGGATCACCCACTTCTCTCCAGGATGCATTGCTGGCTGTGCCTCGAGAGAATATTGATCCATTGATGAGCAGCACTTGTTTCGGCACAGACATATACCAAGAGGCTGTAAGACTGTGTGAGGCACTTCAGTTTACCTCTTAATCATGTTTCCATTTGCTCCATACTTCTTGCCTTTTTGATAGTGTCATTTTGTCATCTTTGAGGATAATATTACTTTTCTGTTTAAATGTTAATGCAAAACTGTCATGTCCTGTGGATGTATTTCTAAACAAATGTGTTGTTTGAGGAGAGTTAGACAGCGCTAGCTAGCTAATTTATGTTACATTTATTTAGATTTTTGATTTACTACAATTGTAAACTGCACTTGAAGTAGTCTTGTGGTACATCTAATCTGATTATATTTATATTGCAGCTGACTGAACTTTTTTTTTTTTTGTCACATGCATTTTAATTGGTTAACGTTCACAAAATGCTGTTTGAATGCATTTAAGAAAACTATTAACCCTCATTTGGCCACTGGGGTCTATATGACCCCAAGCGACTTTTCTTTAATAAAAAAAAAAATGGTTCCCTTCATCTCAGTGGAATCAAATTTGGTGACTTTTTCTACATTACCTATCTGTACACACAGAAAAAGACTGGGCTTGATTTGGTCGTTCTAAAGGTATGTAAAAAAAAAAAAGTCACACTTCTGTCCCTTGGGGTCAATATGACCCCACATTGAAATGAATGGGAAAATCGAAGAAAATTTTTTTTTATTTTTCATTAGTCAAAAAAAATCTATTAATCCAGAATAAATCTGAAAATTTCAATACCACAATGAAGTCCTGGTACTAGAGCACAAATGAAATGTGGAACAAACATGACCACTTGCACACACACATGTTTGCGCACACAAACACACACACAGGTCTGACTCCAAAAGAAAGCATTTTTATAGAAATTGACAAATAAAATCAATAATTCCAGCATAAATCTGAAAATTCTCACACATAAATGAAGGCCTGGTACTAGAGCACTAATGTAATGTGGAATGAACATTATCACAGACACATATGCGCCCACACACACACAGACACAAATACACACATAGACAGAGAAAGGGTGTGACTGCAATAGAGAGCGTTTTTACTGAGATTGTGAAATAAAATCAATAATTTCTGCATAAATCTAAAAAAATTCACACATAAATGAAGGTATGGTATGAGAGCACAAATGCAACATGGAAAGAACATTACTACACACAGATCAAATACACACAGAGAGACAAACACAAACAAACAATAAATATATTATTGCAAATTTATATAGCATTATTGCAATAACAAGACACTTCAAAAGACCTCAAACAACAACAAAAACAAATTCTATACTTTGACAAAATACTGATTTAATGTATTTTAAAAGGTTTAAATATGTAATTCATAAAAAAAAGCTATTATAAGAGCATTAAGTCACATCCAGAAAAATGAATGGATCTCTATGGGGCCTCTGCTGGAAGTATATGGTAATTACACTTTGTGGCTAAAACTATATTAGCTACAAAAAAACATCTAACCAGCAGATGGCAGAATTATGCATCTAACACCTAGATCAATATCCAGAAACAACTCATAGTTAAATTTGATCATCATTAATGTGTTTTTTTCATAAAAAAATTATATTTCATATGTATGCTAATGGTGTAGTTGAGGAATTTTGCAGTAAATAGGTAGAAAAGTACTTCATATCCCCCAAACCATTACTGAATAGATGAGAAGTAAACAAAAAAAACATATTATTTGTATAATTAAAAATGTATATTTTTTGGACAATTTCTCTATCAATTGTTGGGGTCATATAGACCCCAAAGACCAGATTTGTAAACAGGAAACGAAGACCTTATGAGGGTTAAATATGACAATTAATGATTCTAGTTTTGCTCTCTGTTTTTGGTTGAAATTAAAAGGTACCTAAAGGGACGTGTGTGTGTGAATATATATATATACAGGGGCGGATTAAGGTGGTCAGGGGCCCCTAGGCTGCTCTTTGTGTGAGCCCCCCCCCCTAAAAATTTATTTAGTGCCATACATGGTCCACACGCAACTACGGTGAACTGGCATACACACATTGAGAGAGCCAACACTACAGTGTTTCCTTTACATTCCTTCAAGTGGTGGCCAATTCACATCTACCCAATAACCTGCTTGTTTTTTTTTTTGTTTTTTTTTATGGGCCAATTAGGGTCTTTTTTTGTTCGCGGCGCGGTTATGGGTGGGCCTGACGGGCCTAGGCCCACCCACTTTTCAACAGGCCCACCCAAACTTTTCTTCTTCTGCAAAAAAAAAAAACTTTTAATATATTCTAATTTTGTCAAGAATTATAAAAAATCGTCAATAAGCTCATAATTTGAAAATAGTCTAAATGTTTAGTTTTAAGAACAATTTTAAAAAGCTGGTTATGTCCATTTTGATGTTTATGTGCAAGTTCAGCAGACAGTAGTTCGGGTTTATTCCGATCAGAGCTCGTGAGCGGAGAGCGCATTTTTGAATATTCCGCTCCGCTCGCTCATTCCGCAGGGTCGCTCGCTCAACCCAGAAGAATGGCCTGCTGCCTGGCTCGAAAATTTGTAGAGTAAGGGCTGCTTCTAAATTTTTTTCTAGTCGACTAGTAGTTGTTCATTTAAGCCATTCGTGGACAAATCGCCCCTTTATATTAATTTAATTACTTAGGCTATATACCATAAGAGCGTTTACATATAGCCGCATTCAAGCGCACGAACGCACGCATAAAGCTTGCCACAAAGAACCGGTAAAAGTAATGATTATGAATGTGTCTAAAAAGCCAGGAGACATTTAATTATTTATTAATATACTGGTGTTTTCTGTGTCGCTGCAAAGATGAAGTTGATGATGCGGATTCGCCATGAACGCCAGAGAAAAATGCACATTTCAGATGACATATTCAGAGAATAGCCTATTTCTTTTGGTTTTGAATATTTTCATTTGCAAGTAGACATTTCAAGCTTTCTATAATAGATAGCATATATTTCTTAAATCTGTGAGGCACAAGCTGAGTTTCGGCGCCCTCCAGTTCACGTGCAATGCAAGTGATTGTGTCGGCGCCTTATTACATTGTCTGCTATATATTTGCTTCTTATTTAGTAAATACAGGCAATTGGTCGATAAAACATTGATCAAAATTAAGATACAATTTATACAAAACGAAAATCTTTTAAAAAGAGACTTTCTACAAAACAAGATTCAATGAAGTGGTCAAAATCATGTTTTACCCACTCCATGTCTCCAGACATTGTGCATCTCATGATGTATAATATCTTTCTCATGCTGCATGCTCACTTTCATAATCAACATTGATTAAATTAAAAAACATAATGACGTCACATATTTTCTAACCCGCCCTCGGCCCTGTTGCAACAGTCATTGTTTAGGTAGGCTACCTTAAACACGCACGTACAGTCTCGGAGTCATCGCTGCAACCAGGAGATGAAGAGAGCTGAGATCCACATCACCTAGCACATCTTCCTCTCTGCCACCCCAGGATACTAGCGCGGCTAGCGCAGCTAGCGTGACCAGCGCCATTGCTAGGAGGGCGCCAGCGCCTCTGCCTCTCGAGTGGATGATAGCCCTGAAGACGCCTAGTAATGGTATACCTTTAGTGGTAGTATACCTTTAGTTAAGTTATACCTATGAGTCTTTGTAGCGCGCTAAGAGACAGCGTTATCGGGAAACCCAGCCCAGGTATGATGATGCGTAATGGACATTCCAAAGCGCTCTTCTTTGGTCAGAACCATGGAGAGCGATCACGGATAGGTCCGTCCATGCACCGAAACTTTTTACAATGCAACAAAATATTTAAAGAGCATCAAGCTATTAAAATCTATATTATGTATACGCACAGATAATATAACAGTATAGGCCTATTAGTCAGTAATTTTTATTAGGTTAAACAGTGATTGGATAAGGTTTTTAATTTAAGGCCCACCCACAATTGGTCTGGCCCATCCAAAACTGGAATCATGGCGCCGTGCCTGGTTCGCGCTTAAGTAAATAAAAAAATAAATAAAAAAATTGTCTGGCCAATCCGAGGCCCCTGCACACGTGGGGCCCCTAGGCTGCAGCCTAGGCAAGCCTGTGCATTAATCCGCGCCAGTATATATATGATTACTACAATGATTACCAAATCATTGTTTTATGTGTGAAAATATAGCAAAAGTAAAACAGAAATTCACAAATAATGGACTTGTGACAAGGCCCCTGAAATAAGCTTTCATTTAGTGATGAGGGATTATTTGCTGGACAAAGAGCAGAAGAGATACTAAGCGAGCGTCTCAGAGCATAAGCTATGAACAGAGTGAGTGTTTATCTCACAGAGTAAGCCTGCAGAAGTGACATGGATGTTGTTCATCTCGAACTGCCTACTCTAGCCAAACCACAATAAAGTAAATTAGCCTTTTCCAAGGCCCATATTCACTAAATGACTTCTGGGAATCCATTCTCTGGTCAATCAAGTCAATCATTGTGGATCTAACAGCAACAGAAATGTTCTTATGTTGCTAGAGGAGGAGTGCAGTGAAGATTGCCTGGTTCCCACAGTGATGTTCAGTGGTAGTAAAGTTGTTATATAGGGATGTATGAGTGATAAAGGTGTGCTTTATCAATGTTGTTATGAATTCACACACCACATGATGTGTCGTCACACCACATCACACACCACAAAAACTGTGTTTCTGTGCCTTTTTTCAACTTGACAATGAGTTCTGCAACAGGAAGCACACACACTCTATTAACGTTGAGGTAGTGTGCAACTCCACAAACCTAATAACCCGGAATAACCCATTTTTCCTAAACAGAATGTTAGTAAGATTTTTGTTTTCTTATATTCTTTTAGACTTGTTGTTTTCTATGTGATGTTCGTGTTCACTTTTTTGAAAATTTGAGCTGGTCTATTAATTTAGGTTCAGATTAAAATTAATATAAAAAATAGCCTACTTCATTTAGGGTGTATTCACACCAGGAAAGTCCGATAGTTCACTTGCTTTGGTCCGGACCAAATAGAATGTTGATTTTAATTTTTTTTGGTACGGTTCGCTTTCACACTGCTCTTTTTGCAAGTGAACCAAAATGTGTAAACAAAACCACAGGTGTGCTAAGGTCGTCCATTCATTGGACAGGAATTCTCAAGCAGGGAAAAGCAGGAAGTGCACAAACAGGCTCAGCATGGAGGTATTTCGTAATGTAATATTTGTTATTTTACTGATTTGGTGTTATTCTCTACAAACGCAATATGAAGAAACTAATGGTAGGCCTAGTACAGATAAAATCCCGCCCGCACTGACAATTGATTGCTTGGGTCCTTGCATGCGCTTCGTGAGGCACACTAGCTGGCACACACACGCAAAGTCTCTCGCTCCCTCTCTCTGCCGTGCGCGCGCTCTTGCTCGCTCGCTCTAGATTTCCGGAGATTTTAAATGATTTGCGGGCGAGCCGCTATCGACATGCGGGAGACTCCCGGAACTTCCGGGAGACTTTGGATGTCTGTATAATAATTATTATGCCAAAATGTCCGTTTTGTTAAGTATCCTCATAAGAGCAGTCAAATAAAAAGGCGCAGTTTTCTGCAGTTGGGTCGGTTCATGTTCACACCGTAAACGAACCGTACCAGAGTTCGTTTGGAACCGTACCGAGACCACCTCTTCAGCTGGGTCTCGGTTCGATTGTTTGGTCCGCACCCGAGTTCGATTGTATTCACACCTGCCCAAAAGGTCCGCACCAAGGGGGGAAACGAACTAGAGTTCGATTCAATCGAACCAAACAAGGCAGGTGTGAATGTAACAGGTACAGAAAGTGTACTGTTAAATGTATGTATAGTTTATTAGAATTCTCACAAAATTGTTCGTTTACATGTACCTGATATGACTGCCTAAGTGAAATGAGTAACTTTCCCTTTAATTAATTGTGATGACGTCATGAGTCAGTATATCTTCCTGTTCTGTCCCCTCCTCTTCCTCTTTGCATTGGTGATGTAGTGAAGAGGTGAGGTTATTTTGGGCTCCTGCTAATCCTCATTAATCTTTATTTTAATCATTGCTTTTATGTCTATATCTTCATTGCTAATTTATGTATATAATATTATTTTACCTATCTGCGTGGTTATTTTCGTCATTTCACCCCGATTGAGATATATTTTTGCATCTGAGCCTAAATGTGAAACGAGAGCACATGTGACAACTGTACATCACATTTGTTTTATAGAGTTAAAGAGGGCGAATCTCACTAAGAGGCTGATTACATTTGTTTGTATATCAGGTATGTTTATTGTTCTGTGATTTATTCCTCTTTGCATTGGTGATTGTACTCAGAGGCTGCTTTTATTTGTTTTACATCAGGTATGTTTTCTCTGTATTCGCTCTTGGCATTGTTAATGCATGGAAGAGAGCAAAATAAGGGTGATTGTACTCAGAGGCTGCTTTTATTTGTTTTACATCAGATCTCAGAGAGTAAAACCCAGTGAAACCGCCGCCTGTTGTCCCGTGTCTGTCTTCACAACGCAGAAAAGTGATTTTATAACTGGTGTCGCGAGCCACCGGTTACATGAATACACCCAAAATAAACTGACAATCACAGAAGCGTCATGGCATGTCATCCTTTACACGCACAGCAAATAATATTTTCCAGATTTTCAGCATTTTAAACACACAAACCGTTGAATAAATGTGGGCTACTGGCAATGTGTGGCCATAAAAACAGTGTTGTGGAAACGAGATTTCAATCGTGTGCTATATCGTAAAAAATGCTGCGTCTCATTTGTGCTAAAATCAGAGTAGCCTATATTTAACCTAAATGAGGCTGTTGAAATGTTGGCCCTTTCAGAGACATAAGCTGGCACGGCCTTTTTGTGCAAGTTATAACAAATAGAGTTGCTAGAATAAAGCGATCATTATCTAGACACACAATATGAAATGTGTTGAACAGAACCTTTAGAGAAAAATACATTTGCGAAGAGTATTGATATGTTGCTCAGTGCATGTGCTGTTGCTGGAGTCACTGGGATAATATTACTGACCTCCCAATCATTATTTCAGTGTAACCATGGTTAAGATGCGTTTGTAAGTTACTGTGCCCCTTCAAGGTGACCCTGATTCTCTGATGTTTCTCGTAGGTTGTGGTTAACTTCTTGTAATCTTGGGGATATTAACATGCCTAAGACTTTTGCACAGTACTGTATATATATAGTAGTGCCTCAAGCACTCCCATTCAAAAGGCAATTTGACCGAAAACTAAAAATACAGTCAAACTTAAAAGTGGCGTTTCCATCCTAATTATGCTTTAAAGGAAAGTTTGCCTCGGGTAGATTCACATAAAGAGCCTAGGTTGCATTTTGGCGAGAGTTACGCTTTAATTTGCTCACTGTTCACATAATTGTTCTATTAGGGTTTTTTTTCCTTCTTGTTCGAGTCTATGTCAATAACAATATGTTCTGTTAATGCTAGGGCTATACAAGACATGCTAAAAAGAAAAGCTCTGTTTTTGCTTAGTAAAGAAAAAGAAGCAGATTTTTGTTTTATTCAAGAAACCCACGCCTGCAAAGATGATGTGCTCTTTTGGAAGAATCAGTGTGGATCTGACATTTGGGTTTCTTTTGGTGCCTCAAATAGGACAGCAGGTGTCGCTATTTTAAAGGACAGGTTTCAGGGAAGGTTATAAGTCACAAAACAGATGATCAAGGTCATTGGATTGCTCTACTTATTGATATAAACCAAGATAAAATTATTATTATAAATATATATGCCACCAATAATAAAAAACAAAACAAGTGAGTTAATATTTCAAGATATTGAAGGCCATATTATCATTTACATTCAAAATTCCCCTCAGCTGAAATAATTTGGGGTGGTGACTTTAATACGGTGTTTGATGGAAAACAAGATCAATTGCCACCTAGAATTGACAATATGGCAAGTGCATTAAGCAGTGTCCGTTTACGACTGAACATAATTAAGTAGAGTTAAACGAGGATATTGAATGTTAAATAATAGTCTATTGAAACATAATGATTTTTGCGACCAAATCAAGAATTGAATTGTTAAATATAGGCAACAAGCTTCTTTGATTCAAACCTATGGGAAATTATGTGAACAAACAAAATTTGAAATAAGGAAATTCGCAATATCGTATGGAAAATCCATAAAAAAGAAAATGAAAACAAAATAATTAATGAAATAATATCCCTTGTAAAAATAACCAAAATATGTCAAGCACTGAATTATTAAAGCTTGCTACACTGCAGAATGAGCTGAATATGCTATTATTTCTGATGCAATCCCTGGCAGAGTTGTATTAATATTGCGAAATCCTGGATTCTGTCCTATAAATGTTGGGTGTCAAACCAGTTTTTGTAGTGATGCAATACTTATTGGGGATATTAATATATTAATAGATAAATGCAGTAACAAATATATTAGAAATATTTTAAAAACAAACTATTTGCCTTGTTCAGCAGTGTTTTGGTCTACTGAATATGACAATATTAACTGGAAAAGAGTATGGTTAATAATAAAATTAGAGAGGTATCCTATAAAATTGTACACAGAATTGACCCTGTCAAGGAGTTGCTTGAACGTTTCCATCTGAATATTGAAAAATGATGTGAATTTTGTGGCAATGCCAAATAATCTGTGACTCATCTTTTTTATTTTTTATTGTATATTTTCAAAAATGTTTTGGTTTGATGTTTCAAATTTAATTTCTAGGATGTTTGGAACACGTTTACAAATTGATCTGTATGATGTTGTATTATTTTATTTTTTTGTACAAGACAATGTTGTTTCCAAAAGTACGATGTGCTTCCTTATACAACTTTATATTTTACTTTGAAAATATCATATTCATGTGATTTTTTTTTTTATTATTATTTTTTTTTTCCTAAAACTAAGCCAAGCTTTGAACATTCTATAAAAGAGATTAAACAATATGGTACTACATTAGATAAAATTAAGAGCAAAAAAAGCAAGAAAGACTTATGAAGCTTTTTGTTACTTTAAATTGTTGTAATTTGACCCCTGGCATGACCTACTTTATTTTACATATTCTTATGTATGTTATTTTCTTCTTGTTGTGAGGTGTGTATGCATGTACAAATCTTTGTATATTTTTTGTTGCATAAAAAAAAACAAAAAACCCTTGGTTTGAGAGATGTGTGTGGACATGTAACTACATTGCCTGAGGTGTTGTGAAGTCTTTCAGAGGGTGTGCTAGTGCCAGACACACACAGATACTTTTACACCAGCTTGCTAAAGTGGGGAACATTGGCCTTATGAATTCCCCACAAGAACAGTGTCTGTTAAATTCTGCTTCAACGATTGCTTGGTCAGAGGATTCAGAGGTTCATCTGTAATCTCCTAAAGAGGCTTCAATGCCTTGTTTACTGACTCGAGGACCTCAGTGTCCTGCAGATGTCGTGTTCTCTGAGAGAACTGGTGACAGATCCCTCTGCTGTTCCAGTGTCCTTCCCATCATCTGCTGTTCCAGTGTCCTTCCCATCATCTGCTGTTTAGTGCCTCATCATGTTGAACACACTGTGATCAGATCATGTTCTGGCAGGTTAAGTTCTCTCTGTTGTTTCTGTTGTTTGACTGATGTGTGTGTCACCTTTAACAGCATTTTCTGGATAGAGAGGAGGTTGTCTCGCGGCTCAATGAACCATTGAATGATAATATGGGAGAAACGTCCCTCCAGCCTATTACATGCAGAGAAAGCCACAAAATACATGTTTACAACTTTAATAAATCAACAAAATAAATACAATGTTGAACAGCAAGAGGGCTGAAATGTCTTTATTCAGTTCATCAACACAACTATAACCTGGAACCCGTTATAGTTTCATAAAATTAAAATTGTACTATAAATACAAATTAATTTTAATAAAACTGTTACATCTATAATGTAACTTATCTATAATGCTTTATTAATTTAAATAGTGTGAACACTAGAAAAGGTGTGACAGAATATACAATAAAACATGTTTAATGTAAAATAATTATATGTTAAAATAACTCATTAAAATAATAACTTACCAATAGCCAGGTGTAGTCTGTGGCCGAAGCACTGAAGTCGGGGTCAACCATTTATTACCGCAGCTTTGATCATATTAGTTGCATTGTCCGTGGTAAAACACACTAGACGTGCCTGACTCAAATTCCCAGCAGAAAAAGCCTCTCGCAGTCCCAGAACTGTGTTTTCCTGCTGCGCTCACTGGGAAAATATACCGTCTGTAAGCACCAACTTCTCATTTTAAAGTCTTGGTCAATAAAATGAACTGTTAAACTAATGTACGGCTCTGTTGTCCTACTGGACCAGAGGTCTGTCATACACACGCTAAATGTTCAACATCTCTCAGTTCCAACATGACAGTCGCGAGTATACTCGTATATTTGGGGGAAAGCAGTGTGGGAAACATTGGACAGAGAGGGAATGTTGTACCGTTTGTCTATAGTATTCATCAGGTGCACAAAACCTGGTTTCCCGACTGTGGCGATCGGAAGCAGACACTTTGCCAGATAGCGTGTTATGGTCTCTGTTATCTCTCTATGACACCGGGAGCTTGCAGGATATGCTGTTAGGCTTTCACAGCTTGATGCTATTGTTGCTTAGGTTTGGGAATGAGGGTTGATTCACCTGTGCTTGAAGATTTTTCTGGCAAGTAAAGCTGAGACAAATTGTTGTGCTTCGCTTTGAGGTGACTGTAAAGATTTGTAGTGTTTCCCCTTTGCTTTGACACTCGAGACTTACATGTTTTACATATGACTTCAGTATGCATGTGTTTATCTGTTTTAAAACCAAAATGCTGCCATATCTTTCAAGTGCTTCTTCGTTTTGGCACTAAATCATCGGGCCGGCTCATCTTATCAGATTAGCTTGCCATGAGAGCATCACAGGATTGTTGATTGTCTTGCTTCAGAGCACGCTCACGCTATCATTCACACGTACATCCCAACCAGTGGTGGAAAGAGTACTAAACAATTGTACTCAAGTCAAAGTATTGCTACTTAAGAAATAATTTACTGAGTTCAAGTAAAAGAAATGGAAAATAATATGACTATGAATATGAGTAAATAAGTATTTGCTGAAAAACTACTCAAGTTACTATGTTACAAAGTACTTTAGTATATGTTTCTATTTTTATCCAAAATGAGGCGCGTTAAACACTCTCATGTAATTTCGGTTTCATTCATACTGGAGGAATATTTCCTTATAGGAAACCCCTTATATGGACATCAGAAATCTACAGCTGAATAACATGCAGATAGAGACGCTTTGACTAATAAAACAAAGACAATAAACAAGATTGCAATGTGTTCTTCAAGCCATCTCAGGTATTTTCATCAGAATGATGTATATAATGCAGTGCTAACCGACAGCTCGTATCAGAGTATAGACTTTTTTATAAAATCATAGAATTTTCTTTCTCACTCTGTGTTAAGAAGTAACATGGCACCACAGAAGCAAGTTATTTCAAACACGACTGATGTGTATATAGGGATTTTGGAGCAAAACATGACATTAATCTCACTTTGCTAAGCAACCTGTTACAAACTGCTCCAAGACACGAAGGTTAGATCCAAATGCAGCTTTATTGGCTGGGGCAATCCAGAGGCGTAATCCAATGTACAGGCTAGGATCATACACAGGCAGGCAGTCAAAACAAAGAAACAAACAAAACAAAACAAACAAACAGGCAGGGACCAGAGGCAAGAGAGTAATCCAGGGAACAGGGCAAGATATCAAAAACCAAGAAACAAAAAACCCGGGAAACGCTCAGAAATGCAGTGAAACACTTAACAAGACTTCGCAGTGAGTGAATGAATGAACAAGGTATATATAGACTGAGACTAACAGGATGATAAGACAGGGTGAATGCAATCAGTGAATGAGGTACAGGTGAATGTGATAAGTGATAATGAGTCCAGGCAGTGAGTTCTGGGAAATGTAGTTTGAGAGTGACAATAGTCTTATGTGGAGTGCCCTCTGGTGGCTCTCAAGGGCAACTCCAGCTGGTGATCGTTACACAACCATACAGACAACAGGGATAGTCCAAGAGCGATTGTTTTATTCCTAATTTTGAAAAGGAAGTCCACCTAAGATCATCTGAATGTTTTTTTAAGAAGGGCAAAAGCAAAGAATGAAAGTGAGAGGTCTGATCAAAGAAATGAGGGATTCAAATTGTATGAATAAAATAGTTCAAGTAAAACAAACTGGGGTCTGGGTTAAGTAAATAAAAAATCCTTTTTTTTTCGTTCTACCGAAAATGTGCCAGAGCCCACTGTTGCTATCAGTGCATCTGATTGACAGATACATCATCAATCAAGAAACTTTTGTGAATTGGTCCGAATCATTAGAAGATAGAATTGCAATTCATATGTGCATCGATTTTTCCCCCACCCATATTGAGCCCTGGTGAACCACAAGGCTGTGAGTCCACTGTTATACACACTCCTGACACATGACTCCACTGCAAAACAGCAAAGCAACAGCATTGAGAGGTTTGCAGACGATACCACAGTTGTGGAGCTCATCAGCAACAATGATGAAGTAGCATACAGGGATGAAGTGGACCAACTCATAGCCTTCGTGACTACAATAATCTCTCTGTGAAAGTCAACAAGACAAGAGATGATCTGACGTTAGACACAGCAAAGCCCAACACCAGCCCTTATCCATCAAAGGCACGGAAGCTGAAACACAGAACATCAAATTCTCCGGCGACCTCACATGGTCTATTTCAGTGCAGCTTCAAAGGGCTTTAAACGATACCAGACGATGAAAAAGGGTCTTATCTAGCGAAACGATCGGTCATTTAAAAAATAAATAAAAAAGTTTATGTTTTATAAGCACAAATGCTCGCCTTGCTCTGTTCTGTGATGCGTGTTCGTACCGTCACGTAATACGCAATTACGTTGAAAAGGTCACGCTTGACGTGTTTACAAATGTGCGGAAGGAGGACCATATACACATATTCAAATGTCTTTGTGTCAGTTTATCATTTAAAATGCCCATTTCGTGTGCGTATCCTGGGTGTTTTAATGTTAAAAAGCCTAAAAGAAAATTTCAAGCGTGACCTTTTCAACGTAATTGCGTATTACATGACGTCACGAATGCGCATCACAGAGCAAGGCAAGCATTTGTGCTTATAAAACTTAAACTTTTTTATTTATTTTTTAAATGACCGATCGTTTCGCTAGATAAGACCCTTATTCATCGTCTGGTATCATTTAACGCCCTTTGAAGCTGCACTGAAACTGTCATTTGGACCTTGAACCGTTTGGGGCCCATTGAAGTCCATAATATGGAAAAAATCCTGGAATGTTTTCATCAAAAACCTTAATTTCTTTTTGACTGAAGAAAGAAAGACATGGACATCTTGGATGACGTGGGGGTGAGTAAATTATCAGCAAAAGTTTTTTTAAAGTGAACTAATCCTTTAAAGATAAAAAAAATCTAAAAGAATAGATACAACTGACATTAAAATCACTTTTTCTGTGAGTGTGCTTTGGATGTGTGTTCAGCAGAGGGAACAACGCACAAGTCGTCTCGCGCTTGAATTGTTTAAAGTCATTTGAAATGCTCACAAAGGAATCGATAAGAGCAATCGAAATTTTTATTTTATAACAAGTATCTGATTCCTGACCTCAAGTATTCGATTCCAGAATCGGAATCTATTTTCGATTCCCAACCCTAGCGCGGACGCCACGTGACTGTGACGCATGTCATCAAAGTGCGGCGAGAGTGATTCGAGAGCAGCCGGAGGACTCAGAGCAGTGTCTCCAGAGCGACTCGCGAGCTCTGATGACGACACAACTGATCCACACTTGGCTGGATTCACCGTATGACAACGATCACGTGTGTTTCATGTTTTTTATAACAGTAAAATCTCTTTTCATGTAGTCGTGATGTTATATTGTGTCATGTTTATCGAAATAAAACTGATAAAAACACGTAGACCCCACTACATTTGTATTTAAAGGCACAATATGTAACTTTTTTGCTTTAAAAATAGCAAACATCACTATATCTATGTTATATATATTTTTTAGTTGTGTACTTACATTATCCCGACTGTTTCCAACAACTTTCAAACCAGGAGAAATTTGTAATTTAATTTTAAGACACGGACCGTTTCTTCCATTTATCACATATTTCCGTTTTGTCGCCGTCAATGGCGTCATATCCGCGTTTTCCCTGGTTTCCGCTCGTACTGCCATGGCAACCAGAGCTATGAACCAGAGCCCTCTGATAGTAACCAAGGCGACAGACGTGGACAACTGTGTAGTTCGCAATGTCTATTTGCACGCTGTTGTTGTTTCGTTCAAACATTATGGACCATGGCACGCAGACTTTGGATAAAAAAGGAGAACTAAAACGAGAATCAATATCAGCGCGGTGTTTCCGAGATGCCGAGAGCTCCCATAGACAGTATATAAACGAGAGCTCCACGTCCGAGACTTCGACCGCTCCTACATGTACTTTATTAAACAGGTGAGCACATTTACATAAAACTAATCAATGTTATATAGTTCAACAATGATAAAATGTTATAATATGATCTGTACATTTCAACACATTCAAATGCAGTTTAGTGTGATAGTGTAACGTTAGACCAAGTGAAACAGCGCTGCGTTACCTCACAAGTTTAATTTGTCTAATAAACTGACCTGTGAGTTGTAATTCTGCACGTGTAGTTCGGTAGAATTAAATGAAATGTCCATATTCCTTTTATATCCGCGGGACTCGTGTCGCGTGTGGAGCTGATAGCTGTCTCTTAGCAATCCCGAACTGCTTCATATCACAGTCATGATAAAAACATCGATGTATTCAGTCATCCATAAACATTATTAGATCAGTCGACTTGACGTTGACGACAAGACCATAGTTCTTAGCAAATGTTGCGTCATCAAACTACGCCTTTGTTATTGTAAAGAGGTTAGCGACCCCTATTGGCGAAAAATTTCATACTGTCCGTTTAAATAGTATAGGCTTATTTTGAACTTTATTCTTGTACAAACAGATGCTGTATTAAGCAGTACATAAAGTATTAAATGGAAACGTATCTGTAACGTCTGTGTATTTGACAAATATTGCATTTATTTAACTCCAGCTATTATAAAGTATGCAAACACCGCGTGAGCACCACTACGGGAAGTAGAAAGTGTCCGACTTCATGTTTCATCGAGCAGCAGCCGATGTCCAAGACACCTATTTACCTGTCTGTCTGTCTGTCTGTCTCCTAACTATATATATCAGTGCTGTCTGTCTATTTACCTGTCTGTCTGTCTGTCTGTCTGTCTCCTAACTATATATATCAGTGTTGTCTGTCTATTTACCCGTCTGTCTGTCTCCTAACTATATATATCAGTGCTGTCTGTCTATTTACCCATCTGTCTGTCTGTCTCCTAACTATATATATCAGTGCTGTGTGTCTATTTACCCGTCTGTCTGTCTGTCTCTCTGTCTGTCTCCTAACTATATATATCAGTGCTGTCTGTCTATTTACCTGTCTGTCTGTCTGTCTCCTAACTATATATATCAGTGCTGTCTGTCTATTTACCCGTCTGTCTGTCTGTCTCCTAACTATATATATCAGTGCTGTCTGTCTATTTACCCATCTGTCTGTCTGTCTCCTAACTATATATATCAGTGCTGTCTGTCTATTTACCCATCTGTCTGTCTGTCTCCTAACTATATATATCAGTGCTGTGTGTCTATTTACCCGTCTGTCTGTCTGTCTGTCTCCTAACTATATATTATCAGTGCTGTCTGTCTATTTACCTGTCTGTCTGTCTGTCTCCTAACTATATATATCAGTGCTGTCTGTCTATTTACCTGTCTGTCTGTCTGTCTCCTAACTATATATATCAGTGCTGTCTGTCTATTTACCGGTCTGTCTGTCTGTCTGTCTCCTAACTATATATATCAGTGCTGTGTGTCTATTTACCCGTCTGTCTGTCTGTCTCTCTGTCTGTCTCCTAACTATATATATCAGTGCTGTCTGTCTATTTACCCGTCTGTCTCCTAACTATATATATCAGTGCTGTCTGTCTATTTACCCATCTGTCTGTCTGTCTCCTAACTATATATATCAGTGCTGTGTGTCTATTTACCCGTCTGTCTGTCTGTCTGTCTGTCTGTCTGTCTCCTAACTATATATATCAGTGCTGTCTGTCTATTTACCTGTCTGTCTGTCTGTCTGTCTGTCTCCTAACTATATATATCAGTGCTGTCTGTCTATTTACCTGTCTGTCTGTCTGTCTGTCTCCTAACTATATATATCAGTGCTGTCTGTCTATTTACCTGTCTGTCTGTCTGTCTCCTAACTATATATATCAGTGCTGTCTGTCTATTTACCGGTCTGTCTGTCTGTCTGTCTGTCTCCTAACTATATATATCAGTGCTGTGTGTCTATTTACCCGTCTGTCTGTCTGTCTCTCTGTCTGTCTCCTAACTATATATATCAGTGCTGTCTGTCTATTTACCTGTCTCTCTGTCTGTCTCCTAACTATATATTATCAGTGCTGTCTGTCTATTTACCCGTCTGTCTGTCTGTCTCCTAACTATATATATCAGTGCTGTGTGTCTATTTACCCGTCTGTCTGTCTGTCTCTCTGTCTGTCTCCTAACTATATATATCAGTGCTGTCTGTCTATTTACCTGTCTCTCTGTCTGTCTCCTAACTATATATTATCAGTGCTGTCTGTCTATTTACCTGTCTGTCTGTCTCCTAACTATATATATCAGTGCTGTCTGTCTATTTACCCGTCTGTCTCCTAACTATATATATATCAGTGCTGTCTGTCTATTTACCCATCTGTCTGTCTGTCTCCTAACTATATATATCAGTGCTGTCTGTCTATTTACCTGTCTGTCTGTCTGTCTGTCTGTCTGTCTCCTAACTATATATATCAGTGCTGTCTGTCTATTTACCTGTCTGTCTGTCTGTCTGTCTCCTAACTATATATATCAGTGCTGTCTGTCTATTTACCCGTCTGTCTGTCTGTCTCCTAACTATATATATCAGTGCTGTCTGTCTATTTACCCATCTGTCTGTCTGTCTCCTAACTATATATATCAGTGCTGTGTGTCTATTTACCCGTCTGTCTGTCTGTCTGTCTCCTAACTATATATATCAGTGCTGTCTGTCTATTTACCTGTCTGTCTGTCTGTCTGTCTCCTAACTATATATATCAGTGCTGTCTGTCAATTTACCCATCTGTCTGTCTGTCTCCTAACTATATATATCAGTGCCGTCTGTCTATTTACCCATCTGTCTGTCTGTCTCCTAACTATATATATCAGTGCTGTCTGTCTATTTACCCATCTGTCTGTCTGTCTCCTAACTATATATATCAGTGCTGTGTGTCTATTTACCCGTCTGTCTGTCTGTCTGTCTCCTAACTATATATATCAGTGCTGTCTGTCTATTTACCTGTCTGTCTGTCTGTCTGTCTCCTAACTATATATATCAGTGCTGTCTGTCAATTTACCCATCTGTCTGTCTGTCTCCTAACTATATATATCAGTGCTGTCTGTCTATTTACCCATCTGTCGGTCTGTCTCCTAACTATATATATCAGTGCTGTGTGTCTATTTACCCGTCTGTCTGTCTGTCTGTCTCCTAACTATATATATCAGTGCTGTCTGTCTATTTACCTGTCTGTCTGTCTGTCTGTCTCCTAACTATATATATCAGTGCTGTCTGTCTATTTACCTGTCTGTCTGTCTGTCTCCTAACTATATATATCAGTGCTGTCTGTCTATTTACCCATCTGTCTGTCTGTCTCCTAACTATATATATCAGTGCTGTCTGTCTATTTACCCATCTGTCTGTCTGTCTCCTAACTATATATATCAGTGCTGTGTGTCTATTTACCCGTCTGTCTGTCTGTCTGTCTGTCTCCTAACTATATATTATCAGTGCTGTCTGTCTATTTACCTGTCTGTCTGTCTGTCTGTCTCTTAACTATATATATCAGTGCTGTCTGTCTATTTACCTGTCTGTCTGTCTGTCTCCTAACTATATATATCAGTGCTGTCTGTCTATTTACCCGTCTGTCTCCTAACTATATATATCAGTGCTGTCTGTCTATTTACCCATCTGTCTGTCTGTCTCCTAACTATATATATCAGTGCTGTGTGTCTATTTACCCGTCTGTCTGTCTGTCTGTCTCCTAACTATATATATCAGTGCTGTCTGTCTATTTACCTGTCTGTCTGTCTGTCTGTCTCCTAACTATATATATCAGTGCTGTCTGTCAATTTACCCATCTGTCTGTCTGTCTCCTAACTATATATATCAGTGCTGTCTGTCTATTTACCCATCTGTCGGTCTGTCTCCTAACTATATATATCAGTGCTGTGTGTCTATTTACCCGTCTGTCTGTCTGTCTGTCTGTCTGTCTCCTAACTATATATATCAGTGCTGTCTGTCTATTTACCTGTCTGTCTGTCTGTCTGTCTCCTAACTATATATATCAGTGCTGTCTGTCTATTTACCTGTCTGTCTGTCTGTCTCCTAACTATATATATCAGTGCTGTCTGTCTATTTACCCATCTGTCTGTCTGTCTCCTAACTATATATATCAGTGCTGTCTGTCTATTTACCCATCTGTCTGTCTGTCTCCTAACTATATATATCAGTGCTGTGTGTCTATTTACCCGTCTGTCTGTCTGTCTGTCTGTCTCCTAACTATATATTATCAGTGCTGTCTGTCTATTTACCTGTCTGTCTGTCTGTCTGTCTCTTAACTATATATATCAGTGCTGTCTGTCTATTTACCTGTCTGTCTGTCTGTCTCCTAACTATATATATCAGTGCTGTCTGTCTATTTACCCGTCTGTCTCCTAACTATATATATCAGTGCTGTCTGTCTATTTACCCATCTGTCTGTCTGTCTCCTAACTATATATATCAGTGCTGTGTGTCTATTTACCCGTCTGTCTGTCTGTCTGTCTCCTAACTATATATATCAGTGCTGTCTGTCTATTTACCTGTCTGTCTGTCTGTCTGTCTGTCTCCTAACTATATATATATCAGTGCTGTCTGTCTATTTACCTGTCTGTCTGTCTGTCTGTCTCCTAACTATATATATCAGTGCTGTCTGTCTATTTACCGGTCTGTCTGTCTGTCTGTCTCCTAACTATATATATCAGTGCTGTCTGTCTATTTACCGGTCTGTCTGTCTGTCTGTCTCCTAACTATATATATCAGTGCTGTCTGTCTATTTACCCATCTGTCTGTCTGTCTCCTAACTATATATATCAGTGCTGTGTGTCTATTTACCCATCTGTTTGTCTGTCTGTCTGTCTGTCTCCTAACTATATATATCAGTGCTGTCTGTCTATTTACCTGTCTGTCTGTCTGTGTCTCCTAACTATATATATCAGTGCTGTCTGTCTATTTACCTGTCTGTCTGTCTGTCTGTCTCCTAACTATATATATCAGTGCTGTCTGTCTATTTACCTGTCTGTCTGTCTCCTAACTATATATATATCAGAGCTGTCTGTCTATTTACCTGTCTGTCTGTCTGTCTGTCTGTCTCTCTCCTAATCAGTGCTGTCCGTCTATTTACCCGTCTGTCTGTCTCAACTATATATTTCAGTGTTTCAGTGCTGTATGCCTGTTTGTCTCTTTTTACCTGTAATTTCAGATATGTCGTGTGTAGGTCTTTTGACGACAGACAGTGATTCTCCACAGTTTCACTCTTATGTCACGAGTCCTTTTGAAAAACTGGTTCTATTAGTTTTATGAAAAAGTTCTGGTATAACAGGTTTAAGTTCTGAAGAAAACTTCCCCCTCCACAGTCCTTTATGAAAACACAGAACTTAAAGCAGTTTTAAAGCAACTTTTGCTCAAGACAGTTCAAGTTCAGTGGAGGAACAAGACTCATCTTCATCATCATTATTCATGGTCAGTAAATACTACTTCATAAAATACTGACATATATATTTAACAATGTCATGAATCCATTCACATTGATCTAGACTTATCAAACAGCATTGACACACTGTGTATAACATTTTTCATTGCTAACAAAACTAAAAGCAATATTTGATCTTTTACAGTAATTTTAGCAGATTTAACCAACACAGCTTTCTGAAGCCTCATATGTATGTCTTCACAATAGCAACCACCCAGAATACCTTGGAAACCGCCCAGAACACCATAGCAACCTCCTAGTAAGACCCTAGCAACCATGTCGAATTTTGCCACTGCAAGCACCACTCATATTTTCTTCAGGAAATGTACATTCAGTCAAATGTGTTCAATTAATAATTTACAGAATAAATATGATTGATAACTAACTGAAGATGAGTAAATATTGAAATATGCATGTTGTGACGAAGAGATAAAGGATAGTTTTGTCATTAAACCAATTGGAGTTGAATCCAATGTTGAATCCAATGTGATATTAACCCCCTGGGGTCGACAATCGCGCCGGCGCGATAGGCTCGCTTTTTTTCTTATCAGTGCAAAGACTCAAAATACTCTGTTGACTTTGATCTTGCATACAAGTTTCATACATCAATCGATCCTGTTAAATGTGTATTTTTTTGTGTATACTCACAATAAAAACAAAGTGTTGTGCTTTTCGCCAAATAAAGAAAAATAAACATGATGCGAGTTCTGCCTTCTCTCTGTCAGTGTAGTCCATTCTGAAACGCGTCCGAAAATGAACTGTAACTCAGCGAATACTCAGTCAAACAGGCATACAGACACACAAGCATGAAGCTTGAATTCTCTTCTTTTAAATGAAGTAATTTATATAAAAAACAAATATTCTCAGTTTATGTAATATGTATGAAAAGAGAGAGATGTCAGTCGTTCTCATCTCAGCTCATTATGTTTTAATTTGACCCCGCCCACGGAGAGCGCGCGCTAGTCAAACGCAAATGATCTTAGGCGATCCATGCAAATCTGTGAAACGCCCTCATCAGCTCGATAACACACACCGAGAGTTATCAGAGTCATGTACTTTACGACGCTGTGAGGAATAATACTATCTTGATAATAATCCTGGAAATTTTACCTCAGAAGTTCTGGAAGTTTCACTTCGAGGAGCAACGGATCCAGCTGAGGAATAGGTCAGTTCTATATTTGCTTTGTTCTAATCGCAAGTGTCTGCACACGCAAAAATACTGTTTAAATATGAATCGCGTTTCTGTGTGTGAATGAATGAATGCACAGATGCGCGCTGTTGTGAAGCTACTACAGCTGGCAAAAATAGGCTAACGTTTCAAAATGAATCTCGTGTCTGTGTGTGAATGAATGAACAGCTTTTACCAAACTCTACTGCTATACTGAGATGAGTAAAAATCGACTACAAAAATCGGATAGATTATAAAGGTTTTACTGTAAAATACTGCCACATCAAATAAGCTTATAATGTTGCCAATTTCTGCTCATATGTTAAATATATATATATATATATATATATATATATATATATATATATATATATATATATATATATACTGTATGTATGTATGTATATATATATATATATATATATATATATACTATGTTTTGTCAAAAATTAAGTCATCAACTAAGATGTAAACAAAATCTTAAAAGGTCAATATAAGCCTTCTCTTTAAATAATTTTTATTGTGTTTTATTAGTGACACATTTGGGTAGAGAATATATTCCAAAACTTTCTGAAAATACAGTATGAGAATTAACTGCACAATTACTAGAAATGTTTACTTTGGATATTATACAATTTGCAAGCACAATTTGTGAAAAAAACAAACAACTGTGTTTCCAACTGTGAACCAATTTTATATATATATATATATATATATATATATATATATATATATATATATATATATATATATATATATATATTGTCCTTGCATTCTTTCTTGTGGCTCAGTGACACACCTGACTGAAAGGCTCATTATGCAGGTCGTTGTCTTCTCAGGTGTGAATCATGCCCACTCGCATATTGCCTTTCCAAACAAAAAGTGTCTTACAAAATTTAAATCAATGTATTGTTTTATGTGAATGATTAGGCAGGATGATTTTCAGATCATTTTCAAGAAAAAACTCTAGGCGACAAAATGCATTATTCAGAAGTCTTGTGGACACATGTTTAGTATGTGTTTTGTGGCCTTATTTCAGAAACTTTCATTTTTAGTTTTTTCAATAACCATGCATAAACATTATTCTCTCAAAAATACAAACATGTACATTCATGTTGCTCACATATTATGGTAGCCCTGTTAGTGCTAAATAGTGTAATTACACCTTTGCCATTAATATGTTTATAAGCAACTGAAAAAAGCACAAATGTCAGGGCATGTCAGAACATCTCAAGGACCCCAAAAACATCTCAGACCCCAGAGGGTTAAAATCAACTGCGTCACATACTAATTAATGTGCATTGGTTTGTGTAAACAGAGCCATTTGATGATAGTTTGATATTGTTAATTAAAGGAGTCATAACCTAGTATTACCTTGGATACCTACTGCTGTATTATAGTCTTTCAGGCCCTTCTAAAAAAGAAAAGTGGAAAAAAAATAAACACAGAGCTCCTCAGACCCTTATTTCTGAAGGCATTATTGTCTCGCGAGATCTGATGCGATATTTTGGCTGTCGTGGACGGTCATTTTAATAATGCAAATGAGGGGCGCGTTGATTGGTTGCAGGAAGGAGGGGGGTTGACACCGCAGGTAACGCTTTAGCATATCATTCCAAAATGACATCATGGCGCAAGTTGTGAATGAACCCGACCTGGCCGCGACCGGCTTCCCGGCCAGTGTATAAGCGTTAGGCAATCAATATACAATAGCCGAGTTCATGATGATCTCAGTCATTTGTTTTTTGCAAAGTATCAGCCATTCCCCATGTTTACCTCGAAGCTAATACTCCCGCCAGTGTTGTGCCTGAACGCGTTCATATTTTGGGCGAACGTGAACTGAACGTACCGCATTACTGCCTGATGAACGTTACTGTGAACTCGATCTCGTTCATCAAAATTAACAAATCTTTTTTCGAGTCATTTCGTTCATTTAAGGGGCTTTAAATGTTACTATTAACTGGCAAATTCCCCGAACACATCAACCTACGCAATCTTGATCATATTCTGAATTAAGAAATCATTATAATGCAGTCCAAAATTGTTTACAGGGAACATAAATAATTACTTCACCTCGAGTCTTTCGTTTATTTGTTTAGTGACAGACGCAATAGCATACAATAGCCGCATTAGCAGTTAGATGCTGTTTGTTACACACTGTAGAGCAATAAAAACACAGTCTTACCGTTTCAATTGCAGGCAATTTTGTTGGAATGACGCTTTTCCCGAGCTTCGATGCCAACTTCGCCTGATATTGCCCATAATTTGTGAAGGATTCCGGCGTACAATGTTTAGCACAGCACAAACACCTAACGATAAGCCAGTGGGAAGGGTTGAAGGAACCGTGTCATTAAAAATGAATTTAATCCACTGGTCCCTGATAGCTAGGTCCGTTCTTGGTAGAGAAAACACATTTACATGTTGATTCTGGCAGTCAACCACAGAGCAACTCACGTGTGCACTACGTTTCTGCATCTTTCGCGACTGAATATGAGGGGGAGAGGGGAAGGGCGGGCTTCCTGCTGCGGTGTCCATATATGGTATATCCTGCCCCGTCTTGACGTCAAGACGGGGCAGAAATCAAAATCTCGTTATTTAGTGCGCGTGCACGTGGGCTATTTTACAAACCCTGAGGTAAACAAACGCTTCACTTTTAAATATCGGCTTCCCGGCCAGTGTATAATCATTATGCAATCATAACATACATTGATTCTCGTGGAAAAGTGAAAATTGCAGGTTATGACTCCTTTAACTCTGGGGATATATTATTGTAAAAGAATCAGAGTATGTGATTTGATGAATACGTATGACATTTAGTGTTTGAGTTATACAATAATAATATGTCTTTGTAAAACAAGTTAATGAGTTAATATGCAGTTGAAGAAAGAAAAGTGAAAGGTCTGAAATTTCATGTGATTTATATCTGTTGTCAATTCAGATGAAGTGAATGTGAATGAGTGACAAGTTCTCTGCATTATGCAGTTTTTTTCTTCTTCTTGTTTCCTGTTGATGTGTACTTCTTGAGTTGACCATGGATGAGTGAACGGCGAGCCAACAGTGCCTAGTTGATGTCACAACGCGTCTTTCTCTGGAGCGAGCTCAGTATCCTTAATCTGTCATCAAACAGATAAGAGAATACAACACACCATACACTGCAGATACCTGGAGTGAAACTGAGTTTAAAACTACCCGGGTAGTAAATCTTTCTTCTGTCACGTGACTACTTCTGCTTCAATTCTTTTTCTACTTCAATATTTCTTTCCTGGAAGGATCAGACTTTATAAAAGAAAAAAGAAGATAAATAAGAACACAAGGAAAAGACTTTCTGAATTGTGTTTGGGGAACTATTTATTTTATTTGTTATACCAAACAGGCCTGATGATTGTATTTTGTTGTTGTTGTTGTTTTATCAATTGTATGTTTACAAACTGGTACCAATACAAAATATTTTCTTTATTTCAAGTGGTAATTGCGGTCTCAAATCCTCCTTACAAACTTAGACGTAACTTTATTGTAAAGCTACTGTGCCCATTCAACCTGATCAGTTCATTTATAACACTAGAGTGAACAACGGGTTACAGAAGGATATGCTAAACATGTTGCATGAGGTGCAAGTAACAATAAGAGGAGAAGATGACATGACTTACCGTGTTTGTGGACTGATCCTACTCACCGAAGTTGTTTGATGGACTCGTAAAAGGCACGACCGCACACGAGAAAAATAAATAAATAAATAAATAAAGAGCGCACGGATGGCATGCTAACAGACTAGCGAATTACTAGCGTGTTGTGCTAGCAATAATGATTTAGATTGAAGCTAGCAATGTCAGGTTAATGTGTGATGTTGAGCAAGTTATATTTAGCAGTATAAATAACAAGGAATGATAGTAAATAATATTCAAAACAGAAAGATATATGAAGCTTACAGACGCACACCAACACAACAGCAGCAGAAGCAACGAGGCAGACAGGAGCAATCGATCAGCAAACCCAATCACAGCTTCATTTCATAACCTAAATAACATTTGAGTGCTTAGGTCCAAATGTTAGGAGTGAAATACTTCAGATCTTTTTCTTTTTATCCTGCAGCTGTGAATCTGTGTGAATCAGTGAAGGATGATGGCGTCTGATGAAGAGCTGCTTGAGAAATCACTGAATGAACTGGTAGAAGCTGATCTGAAGAAGTTTAAGTGGCACTTACAGAATGATCATGAGTGTATAACAAAGAAAGACACGGAGAAAGCAGATATCTTAGACACAGTGGATAAGATGGCAGCATGTTTTGGGCCAGAAGAAGCTGTGAAGATCACAGTGGAGATCCTGAGGAAGATAAACCAGAATAATCTGGCTAAGCAGCTGGAGAACAAACACAAGCAACACAAGCAAGGTAAGGTTTAATTCACTGTGACTGTAATGTAGGTGACAGGCAACATGAAGACATCTGTCTCTGCTGGAGCTCATTCAAAAGAGAAATGTGTACTTCCTGTACATTGTTGTGGAAATTCTTTTCTCAACTTCAAATCAATAATTGTAAGACAGTAGGATATCTCAAAGGTTAACAAAGATCAGCTTTATTTCTTGCAAGAAATTGGCTGTTCACACATCAGTCAGAGTCTGATATGAGAAGGCCCCGACTTCTCCTTTTTGCCCAGCTTATATACACAAAACACATCCTGGTCTGTCAAAAGATCGCCTTAGTTACCTTAAAGGGATAGTTCAGGATTTTAGACATGAATCTCTATAGCTTCCCCATAAGCAGTGTGGTGCATTGACCATGACTTACCCCCGACAGCGTCCTGTGAGCCGAGCTCCGGTCCAGTTTTGGTCAAGATGAAATTAGTCCGGCAAGTTTGCTGGGGTCACGGCAATAAAGCTTTTTTCTTCTCAAATCAATATGTGTTCAAAAGAGTGATATATTTGCAGCACAAAACCGCTGTCTATGGAGAGGTCAGACCTCGTAATGGCTTGGCACTATTTTCTTCCCCGTCATATCACTGCGCGCTGCCGCTACCTACAGCCAGCTGGGAGCCGCGCACGTGTCACTTTGTTTACAGCTCGTAAAGAGAACGATAACATGTCTGACTACAGCAGCGACGATGACAACATTGACTTCGACACACAGCCAAAAGGATATCTTTACGAAGCTTCTTTATCTTCGCCAGTTTGGTGTTCACATTGAAGCCCAGAGCAATGAGCCAAAGTCGCCTCAGAGCAACATCTGCCACAGGAAATCTTTGAAATGTGTGAGGAGAAAGTGCCACATCTTTGTTTGTACAGTCCGGATAGTCACAAGTCCGCACCATTTTCTACAAAGCTTGTACAAACTGATCGCTCTTGGTGAGTAGCTATGTTAGCTCGTTCGTGTAGCTGTTCTGAGCACGTAAACACTGCTGTAAACACTGCCGAACAACTGAAAAAGTGGTGTGCGCCTGCGCGGCTCCCAGCTGGCTGTAGGTAGCGGCAGCGCGCAGTGATATGACGGGGGAGAAAATAGTGCCAAGCCATTACGAGGTCTGACCTCTCCATAGACAACGTTTTAGTGACGCAAATATATCACTCTTTTGAACACATATTGATTTGAGAAGAAAAAAGCTTTATTGCCGTGACCCCAGCAAACTTGCCGGACTAATTTCATCTTGACCAAAACTGGACCGGAGCTCGGCTCACAGGACGCTGTCGGGGGTAAGTCATGGTCAATGCACCACACTGCTTATGGGGAAGCTATAGAGATTCATGTCTAAAATCCTGAACTATCCCTTTAAAAGGAAACAATTTTGTTCAACATCTCTTGTCTGCATAAATTATATCTAGACAGAACAATACCATGCCTACTACAAGTTCCTGTTTTTAGCTGCTGCTCAAATTCACACATTTTGCTTATCTCTATTTCTATCAAAGCTGCGCACATACTTTTCACACTTGAAGTACAACAATAGGTCACTTTGAGTACACATAGTCTCTTTGCTACTAAGTCGTCTATCACCCAGAACATTTTGTTCCTGTAAACTTATATGATTATATTTCTTTAAATGCTTATGAGTAAAAATAATTGAATGTTCAACGTTAACACAAGTTGCACACATCTGAAAGTAAAAAACACATCTAAATGTAAAATTTCCTATACAATCCACCCCATGTTCATTCAAAGAACATACACACAATTTGACATTTACTTCTCCATAATCATAGTAATTTACAACAGGTAAATTTTCTTAGTTTCTTAGTCAAACTCATGTTCGCTCTCGTTCTCGTATACCTCTTCAGGCACTGTAACCTCAACTTCATCTTCTTCCCAACATTCTAATTCTAGCAATCTAATTCTATTTTCAAAAAAAAATTAATCATACCATAGTACATTGCCTTTTAACTTTGAATCAAGTTTCATTATCCTTTGCTAAATTTCGAATCACATTGATCTATTAGGCCTTTAACAGGCTGATACTGCTGATTAACCATTTTTCTTAACCTTATTTTGCTAGCTTTTATTCAAGTAGGCGATTGTTTTACTTAGTCAGATCTATTTAAGGATCTGTGTAATAAAATCTAACCAAAAAGTTCTAAAATATTTTCATTTTTATCCTTAACACAAATATCAATAATTGTATTATCTTGTTTCAAACAATGTCATTAATTTTAAAATTAACTCTCACCCAGCTGTTGCCATGAGAATAGCTTTAGCTGCTGATGTGCCATTTAATCATTAATCACCTATCCTAAAATCCTATTTTTATAACATGTCACATAACATGTCCTGCCTCTTTTTGTTGGCAATGCAGAATAATTCATAATGGATCCATTGATCCAGACCATTAAATCTGTAACTTCATTTTGAATTAAGAAAGCTTTTTTAGAATTTTGCTTTATGAGCAAATATTCTATTTCACTGAAATGTCTTAACTGTTTAGATTCATTTTAGTTTAAATTTAACATTTCAACTGTGTTAAATTCAAATTCAAAAGTGTTACATTGTTCTTGGTCTAGGTTTTAACTTTGTGCCCCCTACATAATTATTTTTAATTCGTTGAAGACCTTTCTCAACAAAACAAGTCCATATTTCATTTATGGAAGCCTGGCTAAATTAGCAAGCACTGTTACTGTATTCCTAGATAGACTAGACCTGCAGTCACCTCTCAGATATCAAATACAGACATTAGACAATACATGAAAGGAAACATTTCAATAATCACACTGGTAACTTCTTTAACTAATAATAATCCAGAAATTAAATATGTTTCCCAAAATCAATCTCATTTTGAAAGTTTTTCTTTTGCTATTTTAACAAATGGAAACACCTAAAAGATATTTAATTAAGTCATTAATTAATCGCTATAGAAGTTTACCCAATTATCTATTCGGACCTAGTCCAGCAAAGTTACTTATCCTCTCTTATTAGAGAACAACTATTACAACTATTAATTTTTTTTTTTTTTTTTAGCATCTATGATATCTGAATTAGGGTTCTAAACCCCTTAAGTTTCCTCAAAAATAGTCCCTAGATTATTTTTATCTTTACAGTAATGTACCTATTTAGAGTCCTTATACTCTACAGAATTAAGACATTTTCCTCATCCTAATTTACGAGTACCTGAATGTACCTATTAATTAGTAATTGTTCAAATCATGAGATCTATATCAATTCTCAGTCGCACAGTTTGATTGAACTGAATAAAAACATCAATTAACATAACACCCAATTAATTATTATGCTAAGCTTAAACCATTAGTTGCTTCACATCTTCCTCCAGATGTGTTGATCATCTCGTTGCCCCATGGACGTTCCATCTTCACCAGGGTGATTCTTTGCGAACCGTTGCAAATGGGCTTTCCCGCGCTGGCAAGGGAGGAAAGTTACTAGCACTTCCTTTGTCCCTCACTTTACGCTGTGCGTTGTCGTTGGTGTCTGCGTTTGGGGATGCTGAGGGCTGGTTGGTGTAGTTTAAGTCGATATGCTTGGACAGAGGTGTCACCGCACCCCAGATGGGACCTTGTTTGTGGAGTGAACCACAAGAACAACCTGTGAATGGAGACCTTAAGTATTTTTGTTAGTGACAACATGTATCATGTCGCCAGACTCATCTGCTTGTCTGGCCGGTCATCCTTTTTTGATGAGACCTGTGAAATTTCATGTTAAACAGTAACAAGACAATATTTTATACATTTGAAACAGAATCAGTTCTGTTCGATGAGATCCATCATGACATCCTGTAAAAAGTAAAACGCTAAGTATTGGGTGGACAGGGCAAGCTAGCTTGCTCTCTGCCTTCCCAAAGTTATACGCTGCACATGTGTGTGGCATTGTTTATTTCTGCCACAACAATAATAACCCAGCTCAGGATAGTTAGTCAAAATCATCCATGGTTGTTATTTTGTTGGGTATATTTTCTTCCCTGTTGGGTCATATTTTACCTGTTTAGATACAGCTGTTTTGATTGACATCATTTATGTCTCTCAACACCATAATTCACACACCCACTTTCACACACTCCACACACCCCTCTCTGGCCAGAGATTCATTCATTCATTCATTCATTCTTGTCTGCCTTAGCAGTTTATGAACTGAATGGGGAACATATACAGTGGCGGATTTAGCAAATTGGGGGCCCAAGGCGAAAGTATGTATGGGGCCCCCCCATTCGATCTTTAAAAGAGAACGAAATTTTTTTTTACAGACTGAATGGTGGATAGGCAGGTAAAGCTAATCTACAGGGAAGTAAAGGTTGGAGAGGAAAAAAAAAACTTTCCCTTTAAATCCTGCATACATTTTCTTTAATCCAAAAAGCAGAGAACACACAAAGTGTAGCACTACACAAACTAATAGTCACAATGGCACCCAACAGAGAATACGGTTTCAGATAACACCAGAACAATCTAGCATCACAATAAGTGTATTGTGATATCAAAACATTTTAGTAACTAAACAGAAACATGTTACAATGTTTACATGGTACAATTTCTGGTAAGCTACGTTTTTTTTTTTTTTTATTGCTTGACACAAATGTCACGATTTCAATTCAATTCTTGTGATTTGATTCAATATTGACTCATTTGGATAAATATTAGGTACGCAAGATAGGCGTTAATTTTTCCAAAGAAAAAAAAACTCACATAATGCTGTAAACATATATTAAACTCAAATTTTTTATTATAATAACAATTTGAATAATATATTTTAATAATATAAGTAAAAAAATATCCTAAATATGTAATATATTACACATATTTAGCAAAGTAATCTTTTTTCTAGCCAACTAACATGCTATATATTACGGCTTTCCTGAGGTAACGTAACGTTAAGTGACATAATTGTTCTCCAGCTGTTTTATTGACGTCTTTCCAAGGTTGAAAAACACTGATTGATCGATATATAAGGAATATACATTTCGGCAAGTTGTACTATATCTTTCAACATTGTTCATTCGTGTTTATTCACTATTAGCTAGTAGAGAGAATCGATTCGGTTCACCTGCTGCTAGTGATCTGTCACGTCACATTTACAAGCGCCAAAACGGTATTTATAAGAGGGGCGAACTTGGGAGAGGTGATGTTGCATTTTGCTCCAAGCAAATCCACGTATATCCATGTGAGTGTGTTAACATTATTCTCACCTAGCGCCACTTCACAGCTAACGTTAAGTTAGATGCTGCTGCTGTAGAGGCATGTTCAACGCTTTGGACGTTGTTGTTCCTGTCTGTATCCCCAACAGTAGCCGTAAAAAAATTGTCATCTTTGGCAGCGTTGCCAAATACTTATCTGCGTCTTTTCACTTTTTTCTTTTATTTGAGCCGCTTGGGTAACTTCGTTTCATCTTCACGTTTAGACTCGTTTTATATCGTCTCTGTTTGTGTACGTCCCAGTCCTCCTGTCACTGCGTGTTTATCTTTCGCGCCGCGCACCGTTACGGACTAGTCCATTTCATTGTGAAAGTCGGGGGTGTATGTGTGTAGAGACAGATAACCATGAAGGCATGAACTGGACATTTTAACTACTACTTCAACGTTTCAACGTATTTCTTAAGAATATTAATACAATTTACCATGCTTTTGAAGCGTTCATGATGATAAGATGCTTTTTTTTTTTTTTTTTTTTTGAGGTTGGTTGGGGGCCCCCCTACTACGACTGCTGGTAGGGGGCCCCAAGCCGCCGCCTACCTATGCCTCTATGTTAAGACCGCCACTGAACATATATTAGGAGTGGAATACCACCAAATATGAACGGTAACAAAGTTCGACGACGACAAACTACTGAACGTAGACACACTGTGGCATTCCCCTTGCGACAGTGTCTGAATGTTACGATATCAATTCTCAGTTGTCCGATGCAGTCGTCATGTGTTTGAGTTTAACACAGTGGGACCTATTTTAACGATCTGAAACGCAATTGTCAAAGCGCAAGTAACTTTGTGGGCGGGTCTCGGCGCTGTTGCTATTTTCCCGGCGGGATAAATGACTCTTGCGCCTGGCGCAAATCTAAAAGGGGTTGGTCTGAAGTAGCTTCATTATTCATAGGTGTGGTTTGGGCGTAACGTGAAATAAACCAATCAGAGCATCATCTCACATTCCCTTTAAGAGCAGACGCACTTTTTCCTTGGCGTATTGCTATTATAACGGCGGATTTGCCAGGCGCACGCCAGGAGCGGTTCACAGCCGAGGAGACCAACGCTCTCGTCACGGCCGTAAAAGAGAGAGAAGTGACATTGGGGATGGGAGAAACACACCCAAATTAGCTTCGGTTAAACAGGCATATAATAATGTGGGTAAATGTGTAAGCTAGATGTATGCTTTTATAATAAATTATTATATTTATAATAAATTGTCTATCTATCTATCTATCTATCTATCTATCTATCTATCTATCTATCGTTTGTAATAATATGATTTGCAAAAATGAAAACTGCTGCTTCTGTGTAGATTGGAGAATCACAGTGTATGAGCGTTGTGCACTCTATACATTATGGTCAAGCATGCGCTCTTAAAATAGCATAATGAACAACGCGCAACGCGCCACTGACTTTAGACTAGGTTTTTTCTGGCCAGTGGCGCAATTGTTTTATGAAACTGTAAAATAGCACCAGGGAACGTTTGCGCCGGAACACGCCTCCTTTTTTGCGCTGAACCGCCCAGGGAGCGCAAGTTCATTCCCTAGTTTAGCGATGTTCTGTGGAGGGAAAAGCGCGCTTTGCGCGGGTGCAAAATAGGAATGAAACATGCGTCGGTGTACAAAGTCAATTGCGCTGGGTGCAAGATAGGGCCCAGTGAACGTAAACCTAACTTTTCAAAATCAAATAGATTAAATACTTTAAATAGAAATCGTATAGACCTACAATTGCAGTTGAGAGAATCCGTTTTAATTTCTCAAATGCAATTTGTCATTCTTTGCACAATTTCAATTTTCCAACTTTTTGTTGTTGCTCATAAGCTATTTAAAAGAAGATTTGGAAATCTTCACACAATCTTTGATCCATGGACAAAAATAAAAAACATTTCTATCTCGCTGATGATGACAGCATGTGATTTCAAATGTTTATAATTAGAAAACATTGTTTCTATTGAATCTAGAAAATTACCTTTTAAATGAAGTGACCAATATTTTTGTCAAATCACAATTTATATTTAAAGTTGGTCACCCAATCTCATTCCCATATGCACAATGCACAAAAAAAGTATCTTAGTTAAACATACAGTAAACCATTGACTCTTAGAATCTCATAGATCAAACCCATTTTTCCTCACTGTCTCCCAGGGATATCGGGATACAAATTCTAGACGCCTTCATATAAAAAGTATAATATTTAAAACACGTGCAATTCATATAGTACTATTTATTCATCACTTTAACAGTTCTGATTCCCTTAATATTTTCTCTTATAGTGACTGTTTGTAAAACCCTGTGCTCTCAGATTGCCACACATTTTTGTCAGTGGTTGGCCACCAATCTTGAGTCACATTGTTTCACAAAAAGCCCCAATTCTCTCCACTCTGCAGTCTGTGGTTTAGCTAAAGAGATGTGAGGGACTGCCCCCTCTACATCATACAGTGATGCTTGGCTATCAGTCAATTTAACCTTCACAGCACACCATTTATCTGACCAAACTAACTCTGAGGTTTTCAGTTCCTCAATCTCTAGTTCAGACCATTTTTCAGCAAAAATTTCATCTGGCTCACTGCTAACATGACATGTGCAATGCAAATCACTTTCTTCCATGAAATCATGGTCAGGAGGCATCCTATTTGTGGCTTTGTTTTGCAGACCACACTGAGGAGTGCTCCATTCAAAAACATATAATGTTTCAGTTGGCATTCACACCATATTCATATCAGCAGTGAGGCCACTGTCATCACAATACAAATTCAGCTTCAGTTTACACATCAAATCTCTTCCCAGAAGATTACAAGGACAGGTAGTAGTTACAAGAAAAGCATGAGAAAATGAGTGATCACCAATCTGACAAGACAAATCTGCTGTATATGGTTCCTTTACCAGATGCCCTGTGGCACTTCTGGAGGTTGCCCATTTTCCAGATAATACAGTTAAATCAGGCAATTGTTCATTTTTAATTGCTGAGTTCGTCACTCCACTGTCAATTTAGAAACTTAACTTTCCTACCCTCGATACTGATATCAATCATTGGTAATTTTGCAAATGCTTTATACATTCGTTCAGTATCAGCAAGCGAATTTTCTTCATTGCAAGAAACAGCAAGCATATTTTCTTCATTGCAAGGAGCAGAAAAAGAGATAAGATTAGACATATTTACCACCTGGGAGTCAGACCCTTCACCGTCGCTCCCCTCCCCCTCCTTCTTTCAATCTCCTTGTGGCTCTGGTGGCTGTTGGAATCCTTTCTTCTTTGGAGGATCCGGACAGTCATTTCTCCAGTGTCCTTTTCGCCCACAATTATAACAAGCTTCAGGGTCTATTGCGGGTTGGTCACCCATTCCACGTCCTCTTCCTCCTCTGCCTCGTCCTCTTCTGCCACCTCTTCCTCCTCCTCTTCAGCAGAGCCAGTTGAGTGTCTTTGTCAGTCTTTTTCTGTTTGTTCTTGGCTTGGTCTCTCAGCAGCTGTTGTTGATGCGTTGCGTGTCGCCGGATTTCTTCCAGCCGCGCTTGGTGGTACCCCACACAAGCTGTTTTGACCTTTTTCCCTATTTCAGGGTCCAGACCGTCCAGAAAAAACAGTTTTCAGATATTCTTCATACGTACTTATCTTTGATTGTCTGGCCTGTGCTTCTCTTTGGGTTGGTGAACATTTACGAATTTTGGAGATGGAGGAGTGTAGTCTGGAGGAGCAGAGGGCAGGGTAGTCGAACCTAGCAAGCTTCGATGTTCAGGGTGTCTTGGTGGTCTTGCTTGCAGACTCGTTCCCTCTTCTTCTTTGTCTTCCTCAGGATCTTGACCTCCCATTGCTCCTGGTTGTCTTTGTGGTTCGTGTAGGGCCACTGCTGGTGGTGGTTGGTAGGGGGAGTAGGGAGCCGGACAGCGGTCGTCCTCAGCCAGGCGGGTTTTCATGCATCTCATTTCCTCGGAAGAATTAGAAACAGAGTTTAGTAAAGTTTTTCTGGCTTCCTCTGCCTTTGTCTCTCTACTATTTGCACTCTCTAATGGTGCTAATGCTGCGTTTATCTGTATTCTTTGTCTGGTAATTGCCTCATTTAACCATACATCTATAATTCGACCATCAAAGTCATAATTATATTTTTCTGTATATTTTCCTTTCTTTTTGGACTTGTTTTTTTGTCCAATTTTCCTTTGTCTTTTGCAGATGGCTTACACTCAGACATTAAACACACATTAAATCCGTACAATTTAATTAACTGTGGTATCCTATGATGCCACCCCGTTCCATTTTTCTTGGTCATGGAACAATAATTCCCTTTTGAGAAATCCACTGTCTCCAATTCTTTATCATTAACATTACCCATTTTTGCACTAATTTTACTCAACAGTATTTGTATTTGCGTATTTAAATTCTTCAGTATTTATATTTGCGTATTTAAATCCTTTCCCTTCACGTGGTCACCACGTACTATATTCACTGTGTTAATTCTTTCCCCCAGCGTGGCCACCACGCCTGCCTAAATTCGTCAATCTAGGACTTTCAAAAATGCCCACATCCGTCGATGCTAGGTCTTTTTCCCAAACAAGTGCCTTCTTAAATGTTCGAAAATTACTATCAGGCTTATTTCAAACAGCACCTTGTCTGGACGTTTGAGAAATTACTATCAGGCTTATTCTCAAACTCTGGCCCTTCTGGGAAAACAATTAACACCTGGCATTTGAGAAATTACTATCAGGCTTATTCTCAAAACCCTGTTTGGAAATTACTTTCAGGCTTATTCCAAAACCCTGACCCTTTTAGGAAAAATATTCAATACGCAAATCATTTTCTTATTTACCACGTAAATAATTTTCTCTCACCGTGCTTTTGCAGCTTGGTTCTTTTGTTCGGGATCGCGTCCACCTAGGCCTGCCGTGGTGTCTACAATTCTCCCGTCCCTTGCAGTTTTAGCGTTGGGGTATCGGAGCCAGAGACTTCTTGTCTTTGGGATGTTCAATCAATTGCTTCGTCCACGGAGGTCATCAGCTTTGCGAATCCCATCCTCGTCGCCATTTGTTGTGGAAATTCTTTTCTCAACTTCAAATCAATAATTGTAAGACAGTAGGATATCTCAAAGGTTAACAAAGATCAGCTTTATTTCTTGCAAGAAATTGGCTGTTCACACATCAGTCAGAGTCTGATATGAGAAGGCCCCGACTTCTCCTTTTTGCCCAGCTTATATACACAAAACACATCCTGGTCTGTCAAAAGATCGCCTTAGTTACCTTAAAAGGAAACAATTTTGTTCAACATCTCTTGTCTGCATAAATTATATCTAGACAGAACAATACCATGCCTACTACAAGTTCCTGTTTTTAGCTGCTGCTCAAATTCACACATTTTGCTTATCTCTATTTCTATCAAAGCTGCGCACATACTTTTCACACTTGAAGTACAACAATAGGTCACTTTGAGTACACATAGTCTCTTTGCTACTAAGTCGTCTATCACCCAGAACATTTTGTTCCTGTAAACTTATATGATTATATTTCTTTAAATGCTTATGAGTAAAAATAATTGAATGTTCAACGTTAACACAAGTTGCACACATCTGAAAGTAAAAAACACATCTAAATATAAAATTTCCTATACAACATGGACACAAGAAAGTATAAAAGCAAACAACAATTACAGGGCAAAGAACAGCAACAGATGTTATACAAGTACATTTAACCCTCTGAGGTCTGAGCTGTTTTCTGGGCCCTGGAGGTGTTCTGACTAGGGATGGGACGGTATGAAAATTTAATATCACGATTATAGTGACCAAAATTATCGCGATTATCAATATTATCACGGTTTTGTTAAAACGAGATGAAAGTGTTCAAAAAGAGTTGATGCTCACACTGAAGACATTTCAACAAGTTTTATATTTGAAAATCAACAAACAACAAATAAAACAAGCAGCTCTATGCACTTTTTAAAGCATTTCCTTCCTTATAATGACGGTTGTCAATAGCAACGCATTATAACACCGCACACATCCATTGTAACGGCCACCTAGTGTTAAGTAGTGTTCATGACATGAATGTGGATGTGCCTTTAAGATAACTTCTTCTATGGCGTAAGTTATTGTATGCATGCTGTTTTTATGTGAGCGCGCACGCAAAGTGAGAGTGAGATTGATCGCGCAAAGAGGAAGATGACTGCTCTACTGCTGACCGTTGTTTTATAATGTGTTTACTTCCACTTTGATTTGTAGTGTGTTTTCGAGGGTTTTCTTTTCCTTTTTAACATTCGCTCTTCGACATGTATGTGAAGAGTGTGCTTAACTGAGAGAAAACATCTATAAAAGTCTCGTGGAACTACCAGTTCATTTGCACTGTCTTGTATTCTTCATCTGGGCAGAATCCAAACTCTCTGACAGACGTTACACCATGTATCACAACGGACGCGTGTTGTAGCAAATTCTAAGTCCTCAAATCGGGTCCCGAAGAAATCTCTCAAGAGTCGAATTTCCAGGTTTCAGAAGAAGTAACTTTATTGACAAGCAACAAAGTGAGATGCAGCTGTTCATCTGATCTGCAATGGTCAGAACCTCAGGTTTTATACCTTTTCTTATCACTAGGTAGTAGGGCTGGGGTAAACGATTATTAATTAAACGATTTTATCGATTAGTCGACTAATCTAACGACTAATTGGAATTATTTATCCTGTCTGTTATTCGCATATCTCTGTCGAACCGTTACTCTGATGGATTTCAAACTCGACAGCTGTCTGGGCACGAGTAAGTGCAGTGCCAAGTTTGACGTTGTTTGGATGAGAAATGCAAAAGATATGTTAAATATATTGGTAAAAGAAGCACTTAGAAGGTTGTGGTTTAAAAATAAACATTCTGACATAAACACACTGTCAGCTACAATGTTTACTTCTGAATAATATAGTATAAATGTAATAAATCCTTTTTTTTTTTTATGCAATTAATCCATTGAATCAATATAAAAGTTATTTTTCACATTGAAACTGTTGAAAATACACAACAAAGTAAGTTGATCCACATATGACAGCCTCTGAACTCGGTCAATACTAATCTGGACTAAACATAGGCTACATTCAATCAGCCATCGCTAAGAAATACCTTCTGAACGACGGCGACCTTCTTTTTTGACGGCGATCAGCTGTAAAATGGCTTTAGGTCCTGCTCGGTTTTCGTTGACTTTGAGTACAATAATTGAAAGTTTTTTAAAAGATCCCCTGGGGTTAACGTGTCAGCATTCGACAGAAGTTTGACGCTGTCGTGTGAGAACAAGCAACAGTCGGCATTTCTCTTCCTCCCGCGTGCCTCATCTTCTTAATCTCCTCATGTAAATGATTAGATTTCGATGGCTTACGTTTCTTCCCTACGGCAGAATCCACCACAGGTTCATCAATGCCGTCAAATGTATTAATTTTTTTGTTTGTTTGTTGATCAAAAAGTGCAAAGTAGATAAGGAAAACTAGGATGCCGGGTGTCATAGCGCCACCGTTACTGTTTACAATGCGTGGAATGGTGCGCTGTGATTGGTTGAGCGGATTTATGGCATTCTGCAGAGAAAGGAGACTGGCGTTTGTCGCGGTTTGGAAAGAAAGGGAGAAAACATGGCAGAATAACACGGCGGGCGGTGTGTGTGTGGCGAGCTGTACCTCCGGGAATGGTGCAAAAAAATAAATAAATAATAAATAAAGAAGCGTCGACGCAAAAAATATGACGTCGACGTAATTTTGACGTCGACGTCATCGACGCACCGCTACAGCACTACTAGGTAGCCAATCAGCTATCGAGATTTCGCTACCGTTAGCATCATCTTTCCCGGAGACATTATTCTATTGGTGGAAAAATCTTTGGTCATACCCATTTTCTAGAACATCTTTGGTCACATGATTCAATGCACCTGCAGTGTTGTCATACCATCCATCATTTTTAATTGACGTTTTTAGTACCATCTTATCAGCTACCCATACACATCTTCTCTCTGAGCTTGTTAGGTACTCTTTCATCCTCACAGCCCACTTGACCTAATTTAACCTGATGTATCCTGATTTAACCTGGGTTCTGACTGAGACACAGAAATACAGACTTTTACATGAGGCAAAGGAAAATCTCCAACACATCCCCCCTTTGGGACTTATTCTAGTCCCACCTTCATGTTTATCCCAGAATGTATCTTCATGCGCAAGCCTCCTTCCGTTATCTATCAATCATGGCCAAAAATAGACCATCCGTCTTTCTTATCAATAGGCTTTTGTCACAAAGGTACACTCTGGAGGAATAGTGAGACCAAACATCTCCGCCCCCCTTTGACTAGAGCGGAGTAAAAGATCTCACCTTCCTTTTCTATTATCATTCTTGAGGGAGAGATGAGCATCTGTTATCCAGTTTTAATAAACTTTTCTTGTACAGACTTGAGGGTAGAGTTGTCCCACGGTGCCAGAGGAACTGCACAGGCGCTTCCGGTGGCCTGGAGTGCTATCTGGGTTGCTCCTTCGTTGCCAGAGGTGCCCTGGTCCTGTCTAGGGCGCTGTCTGGTGTTGGAGTGGACAGCGGGTTTTTAAACCACCAGTTGAGTCTGCCCTTGCTGGTCCGGCAATCGGTGACCGCGCTTGTAATTAATTCCTCTTTTGCCCCGTAAAAACATTTTCCAGTTGCCTAAGGCATTTACTTGACATTTATTTAATAAAAACATATTAAAATATTAAAAATAACTCTTTTATAGCGAGTAAAGTGATTAAAATGTGATAAGAGTGATTAGAAAGTAATAAAAACATTCTGATCTTTTCCCTTTATATCTGGTTGCATTACCTCGTACCACGGGCAATGACCTGCTTTAAACCTTGTATCGTCCCCTCTCATTCACATATTCATATTTTGTGAACAATTAGTGTGATTATATAAAATATACTCAGTAGGATTATATGTAAAAATATACTCTGGAAGGAGCCCTTGTTTTAAAACAAAACAAAAAACAAAAAATTTAAAATAACCCCTCTAACTAACTCCCTACTCTACCCATTTTCTAATGATCTACCTAATTTTACAAATACACAGTGGGGCTACCTCCCTCTCTATCAAAAACAGTGTCAAATTGTGAAAATCAATAATCAGAAAATGAAAGTAACAAGGCACTCTCTTCTTTACTCCTTCATCAGTACTGTTCACAGGAAGTCATCCAACTCGTCCAGACCTGGCCCAATAGGGTACACTCCTGAGTTTGTGCACCCGATGTCAATTCCCGAACGTTTGACTGACACATTAATCATCTGTTTGGCAACTGTGTTGGCTATCATAGATCTGAGGAAAGGCACAACACAACAGAACAGCAAAAGGAAAACAACAACAACAACAAAATAACAACTACTGTGGCTGTTATTATTCCTATTTTAGTAAGTCATTTATGCTATGATCCAAATATATAACTAGTTCCCAATATGCTTATCTCCTATTTTTCGTGACTTCAGTGACTTCAGTATTCAGTTTCTTCAATGCCTCTGTGAATGGTTCATCAGGAGCTGTATTATTTGGAACATATGTAAAACAGTTAGCTTCAAATATTATACAACACATCCTTTCTCCGCGAATAACCAATTTAATGTCGGTCTGTTTTGCCATATCATGTCACTTATGAGTTCCCAACTGTTCTCCCAAGGCTCTCAATGTGCCTTTAGTGTGTTAATGAACTTCTGTTGATTGCAATAAATGTAATTCATCCATTCTTCATTTTATCAAGTTATGCATACAAATATACTCAAAGCCTGATTTACTTCATGCTTAAAGCTATGCTTAAACTCAGTTGGTATTCCCCATGGTTGATCAAGCAAATCTATACACACCTTTTCTGACATTGGTTTGAACACAAATATTGCATTTGGCTATCTATCAAATCTTCTATTAAAAAACATCTATCATCAACTGTTTTTTTTTTTATTTTGTTTTTTTTATTCTGAACTCACTTCCCCCCTTTGTGTGATGGTCAAAACCATGCACATCTGAAATTAAAATATTAAAAAGGGTTGCTAGTGTAATTATTTGTCCTTTAATACCTCATTTGTCCAATAGTCTGAAGTTGAAGGTTTAGCTTATGCCTTCTTGACTTATGATATAGACTTAATTTTACATTCAATTATCTATCCTAAATTTCAAGGTGTGAATACAACCAATTCTAAATTGGTAACACAACTACTGAAGCTACTGAATGTATGCAATGTGGCATTCCCCATGACAGTGTCTAAATGTTTTGAATAACACAGCTGGCCGATATCAGTTGCCATTTGATTGTGTTAAACACCGCTGTCATAAACCCCAAATTTTTCAATATCTAATAGATAACATTTTCTGGTAGGTCTAGACATGCTGTCGTTTGAAAGAAACATTATCAATTTCTCTTATCTGATTTGTCATTCATCTGTTCATTTAATTTCTCTTCATAATATTTTCTTCTGGTGCTTATGAGATGCTCTTTTAAATGACTGGAGATTTTAGCATAATCTCGAATTCATGACCAACAATATTAACATCGTGTAATCCCTGGTAATGACAGCATTTGTGATACCACGTGTTTGTAATTTGTGTAGTTACTATTTTTTTTCTAAACCTAAAAAATTAACTATTGACCAAGATGGAGTGACCAGCACCATAGCTTTATCATCCACATTTTTTGTTGTTAAATACATTATTTTTCCTGATAGAGAGCTCAGTATCACTCAAGCTTATATCAGCTCTGTCTTGAAAGCAGAGCCCAAAAACTCTCTGTTCAATGGACAACATCATCAATTATCTAATTATGCATTTACCCCTAGTTGGTTAATGCAGTAGTCCCTCACTCTGCTAAGTCCAGCATCAGTTGTAGTTAATTATTGAGTCATGCAAACACTTCCCCTCCCATTTTTAATGCATTTTTAATGCTTACAGCTGGACTAATGTCTATTGAAAGAAAGCAAATAGAGAGTGTTAGCTTCACAGAATATAGAGAACTGCTGTTGGACCAGTGAATAATCAAAATACAATTAATATGGCCAATCAATGAAATTTGAAGCGATCTCTGTAGTGATCATTGAAAACGCATCACCTGTGCCCACTTAGTAAAGGATGCAGTCCTTCTGCTTGGACCAGCGATCAGTTGAACTGGTTGGGCTGCTGTCTGAGTGTTTCCCTCCTCATCCAATGCATTTGATCTGTCAGTCTTTGTTGGCATTCAAGGGTCTGGTGTCATGTTGGGACATAGTGGTTTGACTCTGGATGCTGTTGTCTCTCTGCCTCTCCTCAGTCTGGCTTTTGGCCAAGCTACGTAGGAGGCAATTTTGCATGATGGCAGGATGGTTTTCTTGGTTGTTTCTGCATCAACACAGTCTTTGTCCATACCAACCCCTCAGAAGTTTCAGCTTCCTCTTCCAGAGGAGATGAAGGTCCACCAACCAAACGCCTCTTCTTTTCTCTGCAGCCGTGTCCTTATGTTTCTTGCTCTCACTTGTTGCACAGTCCAGTTGCTGTTGTTTATGTTGAGGCAGCCGTCCCAAAAGCTGTCTGGTGTCATCTGGAAATTGAACACTCAGAGATCCGCATGAATCAAATTCATCCTTTATAAATTCTTCAACCATCTCTTTCAATTGTCCCTTAATTTCAGAAGTATCATCTGGTTGGTAACAGCAGTTTCCCCATGCAATTTTAATAAAGCAAGTTCTTCTTTGCAGAATGCAGAAAATAGCAGCCTTTCAGTCTAAGTTGCCTTATTTTCAGTCACATATATAGTATTTTTATCACTCGTCATATCGATCCCTACTCTCTCAAGCATTTTAGGATTAAATCAACGAGTCTCATTACAGTGAAATGTGTATAATATAGTATGGCTGTTAAAATGTCTGTTTAGCTTGGTCACCCAATCCTGCTCATTCAACACAATGCACAAGTTATTTTAAGTAACGCAATCCAAAGATCTCAAAATTTCTGCAATGGCTCAAATTTAAAACTGTCTCCCAGGGACAACAAGATGCAAACATCATAGGCTACGTCTTTATATAACAGATCAGTCATACCCACATCTAGCATGTCTCTCTATATATACATATTTTATCTCTAAATGTCAGATATTTCTATAAACCTTTTATCAATTAGTTGATTTTCCCCTGGGAACTACACAAACCACTTATACTAAAGTGAAAACTGCAGTGTTTTTGATGGCCACTAGTTTGCGCAATCCTCCATATCAATCCCTGTTAGGCCTGCTTATTAATTTAATTCCCCCATAGACCGGTCAACTAACATGTAAGCAATTTTTATATATTTTTTTCAGGTTAATTTCTTATAATTTATTTTTATTGGTGTTTTCTTGGTATTTGTGAAATTAGTCTTCTTTTAATTCTGACCGGATTAGCAGATTTCACCAATCTTACTTGATCTCTTAGTCAACTGTTTTTGAATACTTTTCTTTTTTTCTTTTTTCTTTTTTTTTAACGAATGTTTCAGTGTCTCTGCACATAACCACATCTAATGTTCCCTCAGCTGGTCATTTTGTTTTTAGGCTTCATTCCCCATTTTTGGAGGGTTGTCCTATAGTATCTCTGCAAAATTAATATTTTGATCTTGGTATCTCTACAGGTGTTGATGCCATTATAATCTTAATTATTATCAGTGTGTTTCACTTCTTTTCAGTATACCTTACTAACCCCAGCTTGCATCTATTCTTCAGCGAGATGGTCAGACATTTATTAAGATATCTGATTAGTCTTTCTCAGGTATTTTAAAAATGCAGTTCCTCTATTACAGGTCCACTGGTGGGGATGACAGTTACAAATAAAATCTCTCAAAGTGTATGTTGGAAATGTTTACTCACTTTCTGGTTTATAAGCTAGTTAGAACTAGGAAAGGTGAACTCTTTCTCTCTGTCTCCCTCCTTTCCTTCCTCACACACACACACACACACACACACACACACACATGCAGTCTCACTTTCTTCTTGCAGCCCCTCCTCTCTCTGTCAGAGGCAGCCCCTCCTTTCTGCCTCTCTTTCTCATATCACAGTCACCGTTTACTTTTGCTATATGAGAGAGAAACAAGTGTTCTTTCATAATTCTAGTTTCTCTTTCTAAATGAATATCGTTCTTTTTCAAACAGTCCTAATCTGTGCATTTGACACGCACACAAACACACTTTTACTCATTATTTTTTCTTGTAACAAAGAAGCCAAATTATTTTTCAGGATAGGCTGTTTTTCTCCAGCCGGATCACAGCATTTGAAGAATGGGCAAATTGACGACAAAGCCAATTTTTTGTAATCTTCCTGCAGTTACACTTCCTGTCCTAAATATAGATAATAGATGGGGTCAATTTCACTTCGTGGCCTCCCCACATGGTGATTGAAATGTCTAATTCCTCTTTCACAAGTTCACACTTACAAATAAGTTAGATAAAATAAATGGAATGCATATTTGGCGTGCTGTCTGGGGAGAGGGCTCCGAGCTCGGATATTGGGCCCGAACCCAGAGTACTCCCCCCGTATTGCTGGTTAGGAAGTAACCAGGCGAGTGTGAGGAGACGGGGTGGTGGAGGGATGCTGAAAAACTGTCGAGGAACATTGGTGAGTCAAATGAGTATATATAGGTCACTCATGCTGATTGGATAGACATGTCGATTACTGATTGTTGACAGCTGGTTGGAATGATGTGATAATTGGATCAATTATTTGAACGTGCTCCTCCCGAACTTTGTTAATAAAACATAATTTAGTGCAGGTTTCCAATTTGAATGGCTCAAATAAATCAAATCAAATTTTTTCTTTCTTTTTTGTTTAAGATTTTTCTCCCCGTTTCCTCTCCTGCCCCTCCTATTTTTCCATCGTTGCGACATTCTTAGTTTTTACTAACTGCTCTTCTTTGACAGCTGACTGCTCTTCTGTCTCTTATCCATTTTCATAAATTTCTACCCACATATGACTGGTATGGTTGCGGTTGCTCCTCAAAACTACCACTACCTCCAGCCTTTCCAGTGTCCAATTATCTACCAGTGCTGGTCTGATTTCCCCTCCATGTCTGACTTCAACGACTGTGTCACTTTCCCACTGTACTGGTCTTAGACATGAGCTCACTACCATATACAGTACATGTTCCTCAAAATTGTGGCTCTTCCCAAACCCTGAGGCCAAGTGTACCACGCATCTCTTTTCAGGTATGGGATGTACAATGGATTCAGATTTATTTTTGATTTAATCAACAATGATTCCAAAAGGGTAGTTTTGGGACGGTCAAATCTGTTCAAATGTGGTCTTAAGACTTCAAAGGTTATCTGTCTTTTGATCGCTTTAACCCAATCCACTAGGGGCCACTCATCCTCAAGTTGACTCAGATTTGTGATTTGTCAATTTTTGTAAGAATTCATTTTTCTTTTGAATCGTCAATTTTTGTCTCTGTCCTTCATCATCAATGAATTATTTTTCTAACCAAAAATGATTTTTGATGCCTTTGGTTTGTCTTAATGCCTGTTTAAAGTCATTTTCTTCTTTTCTTTCTCTCGATTCCCTCCTATTCTATTCATCATAATGATCTCGTGCCCTGGTCAACATGTGTTTTCTTCCTCAAGCTTCAAAAAATATAATCAGTTGTTTAATTGCTATCACCTTTCTCCCTCCCTACTTCTTTATCTCAATCCAAATATACTTAGTTTGTTAGTATATTCATTCATACACCCGGGAGTTCATTCACACACATACATACTGTACATACACACACACAGTTATTTTTCCTTATAACAAATGGAGAGTTAATTCATTCCATTTCTGTTCAGTATGGGCTGTGTTTCCCTATCTGGATCACAGAATCTGCAATCTGGAACGTGACCAAACAGTCTACAAACCCAGTATCTGGGAGTGTTTTTATGAATTCTATATTTTCTTATATTCTTTATATTAATTTGCTTTTCATTGTCCATAGAATTTCATCAGTCTCGTCTCTCCATCTTTATAGATCAAACATAATATTCTCATACACTTTCACTGTCTCAGCTTCTCTCAGTCACTTATCTCAGTCTTATCTCAGGAGTGACTTCTCTTCTCTTAATTAGGGCAGTTCAAAGCAGCGTGGTCAGTGCCAACACAAAACAGCTCAAAGCAACACGGTTAATTTATCAGGCAGAGCAGTTAGTGGCAAAGCAAAAGAGTTTAACACAGCGCGATTAGTGTTACAGCAGAGCAGTTTAAAGTAGCGTAGTTAGTGACAAAGCAAAATAGTTTAACACAGCGCGATTAGTGTTAAAGCAGAGCAGTTTACAGCAGCGCAATCTGTGATCACAGCACAACCAAAAGAAACTTTATCTCTGGATCCTGGCCTTTTATAAATTTTCCTTAAAGCCAATTTTATGCTCCGGAATTTATTAAGCACTTTATCTTATCTAACTGACGCACTTCTTGCGTTTTTAAGCACTTCTTGCTTTATTTCGCACTTCCTGCGTTTATTTCGCACTTCCTGTGTTTGAGCACTTCTTGCTTTATTTCGAACTTCCTGCGTTTCGCACTTCCTGCGTTTATTTCGCACTTCCTGCGTTTAGGCACTTCTTGCCTTTTAAGCACTTCTTGCTTTATTTCGCACTTCCTGCGTTTCGCACTTCCTGCGTTTAGGCACTTCTTGCCTTTTAAGCACTTCTTGCTTTATTTCGCACTTCCTGCGTTTAGGCACTTCCTGCCTTTTAAGCACTTCTTGCTTTATTTCGCACTTCCTGCGTTTCGCACTTCCTGCGTTTAGGCACTTCTTGCCTTTTAAGCACTTCTTGCTTTAGGCCTACTTACGCATGCGCTCCTTCTCGAGACCTGGAAACTACCCTCCTTTTGATTCCTTTTCAATTTTAGGTTCTTTTTGGTGGGGTCTTTTATTTAAGGCTGTCACCACCCAGGCTCCTACCAGGAGCCACACAAAACAAATATATAAGCAAAAAGCTGCTTACCTTATTTTTATTGGCGCCTTTTGTTTTGTGAGGCTTCTGCCAGCACGCCCACCGTGGTTACCCCTATTCTAAGTCCTCAAATCGGGTCCCGAAGAAATCTCTCAAGAGTCGAATTTCCAGGTTTCAGAAGAAGTAACTTTATTGACAAGCAACAAAGTGAGATGCAGCTGTTCATCTGATCTGCAATGGTCAGAACCTCAGGTTTTATACCTTTTCTTATCACTAGGTAGCCAATTAGCTATCGAGATTTCGCTACCGTTAGCATCATCTTTCCCGGAGACATTATTCTATTGGTGGAAAAATCTTTGGTCATACCCATTTTCTAGAACATCTTTGGTCACATGATTCAATGCACCTGCAGTGTTGTCATACCATCCATCATTTTTAATTGACGTTTTTAGTACCATCTTATCAGCTACCCATACACATCTTCTCTCTGAGCTTGTTAGGTACTCTTTCATCCTCACAGCCCACTTGACCTAATTTAACCTGATGTATCCTGATTTAACCTGGGTTCTGACTGAGACACAGAAATACAGACTTTTACATGAGGCAAAGGAAAATCTCCAACACGCGCTCTCTCGTTTCATTCAAATACAACTTGCCGTCTTGCGTCTCCGTTTTCAATTGTATTGAAAATTAAATCGGAGTTGATTTATTGTTTACAGAGTTTGATAATACTGTTGTGATCATCTTGTCTGAACGATTGTTTTGTACGCTGTACATAATGGATTTATAAACAGACTGTTGCTGGCTGAACAGGATCTAAAATCGCGATAATCAAACACGGTTTTAATGATAATTCAATTTTAAACGATATTACTAACCGTCAGTACATTTTATCGTGGTTTATAGTGAAACCGGTAATCGTCCCATCCCTAGTTCTGACATGCTCTGACATTTGTGGTTATTTCTGTTACTTGTGACATTTTCATGGCTAAAGTCTAATTACACTGTATTCAGCACAAACTCTGCTACAATAATATATCAGCAGCATGTATGTAAAAGTTTGTAGTTTTGAGAAAATTACATTTATGCGTGGTTTGTGAAAATACAAAAAAAAAATCTCACTGAATAAGGCCATGAAACCCATACTGATTATTTCTTCACAAGACTTTTGAAAATTGTATGACGTAGCCTAGAATATTTGCTCTAAAACTATGTGAAAATCACCCTGACTGCTCATTCAGATAAGACAATATATTGATTTAAAAAATTTACGACGTGTTTTGTGTGAAAAAGCTTTATGCGGAGCTCATTAATATGTAAGGTTTTCACACCTGAGAAAGACAAAGACCCTCCCCTAACGGCCCTATTAGGAGCTATCAGGCCCTATCATTCTGAGCAACCATGCACAAAGAATTAGGAGATTTAAAAAAGAATGGCTTTTAGATTTTTTGGATTTATTTACAACACAACATAGTCCAAAGATACACAACAAATGCCAAAAAAGCACTTATTGAAACCAATGATCCAAAGACAGAGACCTTTGTGCTATTCCTAAAAACATTGTACATACCTTTCATTTCCAAGGTGTTTGATTTTCACTTTACCATGTTCATGTACAGAGACTTATGTGAATGTTGAAGTCAGCAGGACTCAGTGGCATCTGGGCCCTGAAAAAAAAAAAAGTGAACATACTGATATCAAGAGAAAGGCGTGCACGATTTTGGGAATAAATTTGAGATTTTTCTGGTTAAACTTGCTTTTTAAAATTCACAGAATACACACACACACAAATGTTTCTAATAATTATATAAAATATTATGAACACCAGGTTTGTTGTGCCTTGTAGGCATAAGCTATGCGCAGTGCTGGATAAAATAATAATAACAATAACCTACAGTATAGATAGCAGCCTATAAATCTTCCAAAAGATTTCAGTAACAACTACGCTAGAGAAAAATATATTGATTATCATGTTACTTCAAATGTTTCCATTCTTTATGATGATATGAAATGAGATAATAGTAAAAACATGAAGCCGTTTGCTTTTCAAACGCGACCGCGATCCAAAATATGATACATTCAAACGTGATTGCGCTCAAATATAAAACATTATGGTTACCATATACATATCTACGTTTGAGCAGATATCTACAAACACAGTAACAGTAAACACGGGTCTAAATATTATAATATTCACCATATATCTAGCAACAGTTCAACTGCAATGTGAAATTTATGCAACAACAGCAAACTAATATGTAAGAATTTCTTACCTTACATCTTTCTTGTCTTCAAATCGCGTTCTTCTTCTTCTGATGTAAATCCAATGTAAGCTCAGGCGCGTCTAAAAGCAGAGACTTGTGAAGTGTTTTGGTGTTTTGTTTTTGAGGTAGGCCTAATGAGCGCGATCGCGTTCCATGTGGAGATTTGCATGTGAATCTCTTTTGCGCTCGTGGGCGTGGTAAATTAAAAAATAATTAGGAAGCGTTTGAGAAGCTGGACATCTTGTTGGTTTTATACAAATTATTTAAACAGAGAATATTTGTTTTCAGTTTGAATCCGATCATTTAAAAGTACACACTTAAATGCTTATAAAGGTATATGGCTCATAAATGTGTGACAAGTATTCGCTGAGTTTTGTTTCAGTTTATAGACGTGCTCAAGAAAAAAAAGTTCACCGCTACGAGAGGCAGAACGCACACCCTGTTTATTTTCTTTATTTTACAAAAGCACAATGTTTTGATTTGATTGTAAGTGGACACATACAAAAGTAAAAATATCACAGATTCTTTTTTTATATTTCTTTTTTCTGTATGACCATAAATGACGGAGTAATTTAAGTTTATAGTTCTACAATGTGAAGAAAATCCAGCAAAAAGGTTTGCCGACCTCAGAGGGTTAATAGAACAGTGTCTGATTTTACAAAATGGTTAAATGGTTTAAAATGGTCTAAAAACCTTAATAAAAACTTCTGCAAGCAACTAGAACATTGACATAAAATTGCGGGTGTGTATTTGCTGCCTTTTACCGCTAAGAGGCGCTACAATCACAGACTTTGAAAAGTGTCCGTTTATTCTCTATTGCCTAATCAGCCGCGGCTTGTTGAGAGCTGGTAGCAGATCAATTCAAGTGAAACATTGTAGTTAAACGAACTCATAATCCCCAATACTGAAATTACAGTACAAATTTAGAACTGAAGCAAATGTAGGCTTCTATTATTGCATCAAATTTTAGCAAAGTAGGCTAAACGTTAACATTGTGTGCCCAGATTTTCTCTAGCTAGAAAGGCTATGCAAGTCAAGGTTATGCATCTTATACTTCGTGTTATTTTAATTTGTTAGTAGGCCTAGATTTATGAACTGGAACATAACAGTGAAATAATTTAACATAAATGATCGTAAAATTACTTGCTAACCGATGTTAGTCGGCAGCATTTGTGTTTTAGGATTAATGAAGAATTAAATAGGCTTATTGTAGGTTGTTATGATTAGCATTATTTTCTTTAATAAATAATGAAAACATTTCAACATAAACATTGCAATAGAAAAATGTCACATCTATGAGGCTTTGCGCAGCCTAAGCATAAAGCGATAAACTCATGCTCATATGAGAGTGTTCAGACGATAGCTGGGTGGTCAACGCTTTAACGTGTCTCTCTGTGCTTCAGACATTCTGACTTGATAAAACTGCATATTTCGCTGCGTGTCATCCACACCAATTACAAAAAATAACTGTAACAAATTATTTAGCCTTTGTTACTTCAAAGAAAAAGAATGCCTTGTTGAATTCACTTTACAATAAACCGATAAACAATAAAACGAGGTTGATCGCGAATTAAAGAGCTCTGTGTCTGCTGCTCACTCGCATTCATCTCTAGTTGGCATGAGTGCGTTTCATCAACAGTTCATGTTAGTAGTTATGATGATGTCATTCAGCTTGTGTCAAAATGATTTATGACCACATCGATGTCCATACAACGTATGAATGGGGATTGCAAAAATGCAGTTGGTTAAAAAAAAAGATCTCAGAGTGTTTCCTGAAGAGTTTCTCTCTCACATCAGTGTTTGACTAGCCTGGTTAAAACCAGACCATTCTCAGTAGTAACTGAGTTATGGTCTGGCAAAGCTTCATTAATAACTAATTTCCAAAGGGGTGTCACCAACGAACATTGCTCAAATGCCTCTGGGCGCAATTGGATAGACCTAAAACCAATCAGGGGTGCGTTTCCCAAAACCATAGTTGCTAACTGAGTTATTTTGGTATTATGGTACAATTTCCCATTGCCAACCAACTAATTTGCTAACAGGTTAGCAACTATGGTTTTGGGAAACGCACCCTTGAGCGATCGTCATCGTGTAAAGCCATATGCTGTGTCCCAATTCGCCTAAGTTACACTACGCCATAAAAGTATGTACTCTTTTTGTGAAGAAAAGGTATTTACTTTTGAATGTGTAGCAAAAAAGTAGGCAAGCTTTGGGACGTCGCTCAAATGCCTCTGGGTGCAATTGGATAGACCTAAAACCAATCAAGAGCGATCGTCATCGTGTAAAGCCCCCCTCAACATTATTGATTGGTGCCTCAATTTGGACGGATTAGAAATCGGCTTGAATGGGCTCTTTGCCAGACTACTTGCAGAGCAAATCTAAATTTGCCGGAAGTTGTCTGGGTTTTACCAGGCTAGTGTTTGACAGTCTCTGAGTCAGAAGGGAGTGTGTGTTCAGTGATCAGGATGAGACATTGTGAATGTTTTGTTAGTGTTGAATTTATTTCAAAGTACAATCTTAAAAGTTATTTATAGTTAAACGTTTAAATTATGTCTTTCAACAATAAAAGATGTTTTTGAATGAATTATTTAAAGTCTTAATAAAAACAAATATTCTACATCGGTGGTCTGTGGAAAAACTTGACTTGAACTTAAAGTATATTTTTTTATTTATCAGAGCTTTTGTTTTTTTTAAATATGAAGTGTCACACGTCATCTCACACATGTGAAATGTTCAATATATCCTTATTTAAGAAATTCAGAGAAAGACAAAGCGCAACATTTAGAACCTGTAATGCCTCAGGCCTTTATTAATATTAATAAATAAAATATGGTATATTTTCAGTTTGAAAATGACTTCCATAATATTTTCTTTTAGTAAAGCAATGCCTGGATCATAAAACACACAAAGTTTTGCGTTGTTGGTGAGACCTCGCAAAGATTACACCAATATTAGCTTTCTCGAACATTGCATGTTTGCACTATTCCTGAAACTTAGTAATCAACATGCATTTCTGTAGGACTGTCAAAAGAAAAATCATCTGGTTTAGTTGTATTTTAAAACACTGCTTTTTCTTAAAAACGTTGTGTCAGACGTATTTGGTAGCATGATTATCTTGTTTCATTGTGTATTAACTCCATATTTATCAGGCTGATATTTGTAGAAATAAGAAAAATAAATTTATAAAACAAAAAGGATCAGTTAATGGCTTTGTGTCAGAACACAACAGGTATGAAGATATGTTTGGTTTGAACTTTTTATTCTAACTTTAAAGCTAGATTATCCTTTGAAAAGTGTAATACAGTATTTGATTTTGGGGTAATCTGGAAAACTACCTTACACATGCAGTGTTTTCACCAATTGACCTGAGCCGTTGACCGTCCTCAATGCTGTCATTGTGTGAGGAACTGTTTGGAGTTTTGCAGCACCTATTTCTTTGCAAAAACATTGCATCAGACATGCTATATATCATATTTTTTACTTTATACTTGCAAGGAAATTAAATGAAATTGAACCTTTGTAGAAATAAGAAAAGTAAAGTACATTTTCTAAAAGAAAAAATACGAACGCTGGAAACTAGTGTCATTTAGCTTAATCTTTGGCTTTTAAGGGAAATTAAATATTCTCAGGAGACCCACTGACCCATGAAGTTACGACTTCTGAAGACCTCTCATGTGTAGATGTGTATGGTATTTTACGGATTAAGGATTAACTTTTAGGGTCTTTAACGAAAAAAAGCCTCCAAGATCGAGCAGGTCAAAGGGCATGTGTCCTGCTATAGTATCATCAGCTCTCCAGAAAGTCTGTTCATGCGGCCCCACAGACAGACAGCCTGTCAATCAACAAATGCTAACATTTTAAATTTCTACTAGGGCTGCACAATATATAGAAATATTGTGATATATAATATCGAAATATCGCAAATGTATATATCACGATACGCATATCGCAACACCTTGCAATAACTGGGGTCATGAACAAAAGACAAAGAGAAAATCACTCACTGCTCTTGGGTGAATAACTTTTGTAGCTTTAATAAGAATCAGTATATATTTAATTCATACAGTGATAACTAAGCAGTGTCCTGGCAACTCCTGGCAAATCCGCCATTATAATAGCAATCCGCCATGGAACAAGCGCACCTGCTCTTAACCCTCTGGGGACCAAAAACGCGCCCGCGCGTTTTGCTCGTTTTTTTTTTTTAGCAATGAAAATAAACACTAAATGCTCTGTTAATTTTGATCTTTCATTTTCGTGTAATACATCAATCGATCCTGTTCAGTTTCTATTTTTTTTTCTGTATACTCACAATAAAAATAAAGTGTTTTGCTTTTTGACAAATAAAGAAAAATTAAGATGATGCGATTTCTGCCTTCTCTCTGTCAGTAAACTCCCGTTTGAAACGCGTTCGAAAATGATCTATAACTCCGCGAAAATTCAGTCAAACAGGCAAACAGACCCACGGGCATAAAGCTTGAGATCGCATCTTTTAATTGAAGTCATTTATATAAAAAACAAATATTCTCAGCTTCTGTTATCTGTATAAAAAGAGAGCGACTCCAGTCGACCTCATTACGAGATGATTCACAGTAATTTGACCACTCCCCGGAGAGCGCGCGCTATTCAAATGCAAATTCTGAGAACCATTTCAGTCTGTGAAACGCCCCCACATCAGCTGTAAACAAAGCGCGTCGCGAGTGAGACATTATAGCCTTTATGGAGAAAAGTTTCCACAGTGGTGATGAGGAGAAATATCTCCTGATATGAGCAGCAGATCGCGCTGAGGAGTGAGGTAGGCTGTTTTCTTTTCTCAAGTGTGGAATAACGTTATGGAATAACGTTAGTGTAGGCCTATAAACCGCAAAAAGATGAATCGCATTTCTATAATATGACTCGCGTTTCTGTGAGATGAATGAAGGGTACATATTTGTAAAGAGTGTTTAGCCTAAATATGAATCGCGTGTCTGTGTGTGAAAGAATAAACTGCTTTGCCATAGCCTACTGAGATGAGTAAAAATCGACTGGAATATGTTGAAATAAAATGTATTTGTATAAGCAACGTAAATTAACATTTATATGCCCTGATATTTCAATAAAACAACGTTAGTCAGGCGTTAGTCACACTATTTTTGTCAAAAATAAAGTCATAGACTAAGATGTTAGATGTTCCAATGTTGGCTATATTCAAACTAATGAATACATATGATAAAATGTAGGCCTATAATCTTTTTTTTCTTTCTTTTTTTTTTTTTACAAAGAAAGAGTACACTTGCAATATTGTTGAAATTGTAATTATTGTTGTAATTGTAACATTTTTAATAAAATAGCTAAACATATTTACAAGATAGATGTAAGCGAAATCTTAAATGGTCAATATAAGTATTCTTCTAAATACATTGTCCTTGCATTGTGGCTCAGTCAGTGTCACACCTGAATGAATGGCTAATTATGCAGAGTCATTATGCAGAGTGGGTGGGACAACCCAGGTGTAAACTACTCCTTCACGCCCCCCTCGCATATTGGCTTTCCAAGCAAAACCTGTTTTACACCATTTAAATCAATGTATTTTTTTTTGTGAACGATAAAGCAAGACTATTTTCACATCATTTTGAAGCCAGTACTCAAAGGTACAACATCAATTAGACAAAAGTCTTGTGGACACATATTTAATATGTGTTTTGTGGTCTTAATTCAGCCACTTTCATTTTTATTTTTTCCAATAACCACGCATAAACATTATTCTCTTAAAAATACAAACATCTACATACACGTTGCCCGCATATTTTGGTGGCCCTGTTTGTGCTATATAGAGTGATTTTACACCTTTGCCATTAACATGTTTATAAATAACTGAAAAAAGCACAAATTTCAAGGCATGTCAGAACATCTCAAGGGCTCCAAAAACACCTTGGTCCCCAGAGGGTTAAGGTGAGACGGCAGGCAAAAACATTGATTTTTTATGCAGTGGTCAGTTTTGAGATTTTGGGCTAGTTTACTCCTTCAGTATGTGCTCTTTCAAGCTGCTATAAAGAAAACGTTGAAAATATACATTAAGATGTTTATTTTATTACATTTTGTTTACTTGCGGCAGTAAGTTTCTCCCGAATTTACCAGGAAGTTAGCATTCAAATGCGACACGCCGAGCTCCGTCTGTTTACTTAAGTCTGTCATGACCGGGATCATTGTAAAGCTCTGAGTCTCCTGCACAACGCTATGTAACCCAAATATGGGCATTTCCTTTCTATCAGTAACCAATCGTGAATGTCCAAAGGGGGATTTAAAGTTGACGACGATTTCTCATTTAGAGCTATTTAAATCTTTAACTGCCGTTTTCTCAAAATGAGTTTTTTGCGTTTTTTTTGTCATTCTCCAGTACATACTTCTCAGCCTATGTAGCACCTGTGTACACCAAACTTTCCAGTTATACACTTAGCAGTATTCTGAAGATATTTTCAGAGGGATTTTTTAATAAATCATTCCTGGCCTGATTTATGTGACATTTTAATAAAAAAAATATGGCGAAAATCTATTTTTTATGGCTATGGACAGTATATTTTGATTTCCTAGGTAATGAAAGCATATATCCTAAAATCCCTCTTAGTTTTTATTTTCATCTTGTGTGTAAACAAAATGAAAAAAGAATTTTACACCTGGCTTTATCATATGTTCAGATCTATCTACCGAACATAAATGCAAAATCGTGCATATTTAATGAGATAATGCCTAATTTGCATAATTAAACATACACATTTCTGAACCTTGTAATACATTTTTTTTATATACTTGTGTAAGTAATCAACTGAGGAAGTTTCATGGTGATATCTATTATAATTTTTTTTTACCCTATTCACCTGTAGTGTCTCGCCTTAAAGGGAATGTGAGATGTCGCTCTGATTGGTTTATTTCACGTTACACCCAAACCACACCTATGAGTAATGAAGCTACTTCAGACCAACCCATTTTAGATTTGCGTCGGGCACAAGAGTCATTTATCCCGCCGGTATAATAGCAACAGTACCCAGGACCCGCTCACAAAGTTACTTGCGTTTCGCACTTGATATTTGCGTTTCAGATCGTTAAAATAGGGCCCTTGATTTTTTTTTTACATCCCCCCAGTGGGGGACATAAATAATAAATAAATAATTTTTGACACATGCTATATTATAATCACTACTAGCAGTGTTGATGTGTACTCACTGGAAAGGTTAAAGTTGTGATTTAAGCGATGTAATTAATCTCTCTATCTCTATTCCAGGCCAGATGAGCAGCAATGCTCACACTGGAGTCAGTGTTGATGTGAAAGCTGAAACAGGAGCAACTGTAAATGCTCCTGTACTCACTGGAAACACCATCACAGGCCCAGTGACCTTCAACTACAGCTTAAACACTGCAGGACATGGTAATATAGTATATACAGTGTATATATATATATATATATATTGTATTTTCTTAGTGTTGCAGCCAGTCGCTGACGCGCTCAAACATAACTCCTCAAGTCCGTTCCGTTTATGTTTTTTATTGAATGTTGTGTGAATAATTGTACCTGAATTTCCATTGGTTTTATTGTCCTACCGTACAACAGGGAGGGTGATGGAGCTTTCAGTGAATAATCCCAAGCTGGTAAATGAGCGGTCAAAGAAAATATACGGCTGCACCTTGCTAGCCACTTTCAAAACAAACTCTAAACTCCGTGTTAGATTGAACCCATAAAACAGGTGCTGCAGTCACCTGATTGCTGGTGGGCGGGTTCAGTAACGCACACCTCCATGTTGCACTCATAGAAAAGCAAAACCAAAGCAATATTAAAGCAAAACAAAAGTCTGAATATAAACAAATACAACATAACCACACCAAACTATTATTAACAAAACACATTATCATAATTCGACTCAAACCATAATAAAGAAAGCAAGTCTGGCTCCAACATATATGTATATATATATATGTATATATATATATATATATATATATATATATATATATATATATATATACATATGTATATATATATAATAATGACTATAATACAATTCATATAATGAAAATATAATATAATAAATTGTAATGTTTAAAAATACACAATAACTGTGCTTTCTGAGACATACTGCTTATTAACAATCATGTATGAAATAATGCTTCAACTCATTTTCTCTTTCCTCACAGAGCCACAAAAAACCTTAGCGACGGAGACACCAGAGAAACAGTTAGAACAAGGTACAACCATCATTTCTTCATTATAGACGAGTAGTGATATGATCCACTTACTGTCAAAATGATTGATGGCCCTCTAATTGATTATGGGTTGACTTTTTGCCCTTGTCCTGACCTTGCCCTAGTGTTGACCTGGCCCTATTGGTGACCTTACCCTCTCGCTGACATTGTCACCTTTGACCTTGTATCCTACGGGGTTTGGAAATGACCTATGACCGTTGATTAATTGGTAAATGGGATTATTTATGACCTTGTGAGTATAAGGGGGTTCATTGTTTAATATTTGAACTTTGGCCCTGTTATAAAGGCAGAGTATAAGGGGATTCATTGTTTATTATTTGAGCTTTGAGATAATGGAAGTGATGAAGGGTTATTTTTGAGCTCTGACATCAGGATGTGTGTGATATACTAATGGAAGTTATTAGGGATTATTAACATATACTTTTAAAGAACAGCATGTTTTTCAACTTTAGTTAGTTTAATACAGCATTATTAGAAAACCTCTTTTTCTCACTTCCACTGCAATCCCCCTGTGCTATGGGATGTGGAGGGAGCTCCATGCTGATGCTTGCATGTGACACACATCCTGATATATATAATCCTAATAATTTCCATTAGTATATCACACACATCCTGATGTCAGAGCTAAAAAATAACCCTCATAACTTCCATTATATCAAAGTTCAAATATTAATCAATGGAAGCCCTATACTCCCAAGGTCATAAATAACCCCATTTTCATCAATGAACCCCCTTATACTCACAAGGTCATAAATAATCCCATTAACCAATTAATCAACGGTCAAAGGTCATTTCCACCCCCCCTGTAGGATACAAGGTCAAAGGTGACAATGTCAGCGAGAGGGTAAGGTCACCACTAGGGCAGGTCAACACTAGGGCAAGGTTAGGGCAAGGGCAAAAGGTCAACCCATCAATCAATTAGAGGGTCATCAATCATTTTGACAGTAGGTGGATCATAATTCTACTATTAGTGTACCACATAAAAGTCAAGGAAAGTATAACACAAATATGACAATCACAAATGGCAAAAGTGGGGATCTGGAGCTAGCGAATAGGTTAAATCAGTTTTTTTTCACGTTTTGAGGGGAATAGTGAGGATACTAATAGTGATGAAGGAACTTTGACATCAACTAATAACTTCTCCATCATGAGGCTGATATAAAGAAAATGTTTCAGAGTTGCAATACACATAAGAGTCCTGGGCCTGACAGCATCTGTGGACGAGTGTTAAAACTGTGCTGAGCAACTATCAACAGTTTTTACTCTGTTATTCCAAAGATCTTTAGACCAACACATAGTACCAACTATATGGAGAACTTCAACTATTATACCTTTTCCTAAAATCAATAAACCATTGGAACTTAGTGACTCTCAGCAAATTGCACTGACGTCTTTGGTATTTAAAAGCTTTGAAAGGCTTGTTAAAAGGAATGTAGTGTCAAAAACGCAATATATACACTAAAAAAAATTACTCTTTAAAATAACTTACATTATGGACAGTGGTTCCACACACGCAAATTCTTTTTTTATTAACATTAGTGGATTTTTTTTTAACCTATGTAAGCTCCTTGTGCTGTGACAACACAACTGAATGAGAAAGAACCTATGTGAAATAGTAATGTCCAACCAAATCAATGGAATTGCTTCCCTGTAACTTAAACTGGTTAAGTTTAGTGAACATGCTTTAGTTTATTTAAAACTGCACTGATAAATAAAGTGTGATGGATTTACATGATTTCTCAATTGAACTTCTAGACTATAGCTAGCTATTAACTAAAAAGAGCACTTATTAACATCTTAAATGCTAAGATTGATATGCTTCTTCAACCACAGGAGTAAAACTTCTTTGAATCAGTCCACAGCCTGACCAAATGCTCCACTCTTCTCCACAATGGTAACCCACTGTAATTAAAATGGTTCTAATTATTCCAATGTTAAACACATTGAACACTAAACATTAAACACAATTGAACACTAAACACTAAACACAATTACACACTATCAAGTCTTCCTCTTTTCTCATTTTCTAAAAAACGCATAAAATAACACTTAATTTCAACATTTATTCTCTCTTAATTCAGCTATATGCAAAGCATGCTGGGAACTAAGCCTCGCCCAGTTTCAGTTAATGCAACACAAATCATTCATGTAATCCAACACAAACGTATTAAGTAAACTTAAATTTTACATATATTTAAGCAGATTGAACACAATCAAATTAAGTTATTAGACAAAATGTATAGCAATTGTGTTGCAAGCTCATTTTAATGAAGCAATTTGAACAAGCAGCCAAAATTGTTTTTTTCTGTGCAATATATTAAAAGCATCCCAGAACAGACTTTCCAAAATACTAACAGAAATGAAAGACTTCGCCTTTAGATTAACTTTATATTTTCTAGCTCTGATGCCATGCACCTTGCCACCTTTTTCACACGCTGTCTTCATCCAATACGTTGGAAATTGTCAAATCCATTTTTTTATCGCAAAATTAAACCCTTTACATTAGTTTAACGATCGATAATTAAGTATAGTGGAAAATTATAATTAATTAAACGCGATACAATAGTGTTTTGGTGGTAAAAGAAATATATGTGTGTTACTTTAACATAAAATATTTGGGTAAAAAGAACAGTGCCACAAAACCATTTTTTGAGTGTATTGGATCCTTTGAAATTTGCATATCAGACAAACAAGGGAGTGGATGATGCAATTTTAACATTGTTGCATATTTTTTACTCATATCTTGAAGGTTCCAAAAATCACGTGTAAATCCTATTTGCTGACTTTTCCTCAGCTTTTAATAACATATTGCCATCTGTGTTAGTCGAAATATTAGCCACAGAGTTTAATCTAGATGGAGGACAGATTCTGTGGTTGCGAGACTTTTTAAGAAACAGAGTACAGCGAGTGAGTGTGGGTGGATCACTGTCGGAGAAACAAATTACTAATGTTGGATCCTCTCACCTCTACTGTTTATATTGTACACAAACAACTGTATAAGTGCCCATTCAGGGAGATATATAATCAAATTTGCAGATGACACTGCATTAGTTAGTCTCCTTCAGGGGGATGAGGACAGTCATGGACCTGTTTTAAATGAATTTATTTGTTGTTGTGTCAAACCTTAAGTTAAATATTTCAAAAACAAAGGAGATGTGTATTGATTTTAGGAAGGAGTCTTCAGTGAGTGTGACGACTGTTAAAGGGGAGCCAATTCAGAGTGTTAATGAGTATAAATATCTTGGGTTTGTCCTTGATCATAAACTGAGGTGGGATAAATGGACTGAAACTGTGAACAAAAAAGGACAGCAACTATACTTCCTTAGGAAGAGGTTGTTATTTAATGTAAGCGTCTCAATCCTAAGAGTGAAATGTGCTGTATAAATAAACTTGCCTTGCCTATACAGCCACTCTGGTGAAAACCGTGATGTCATCGTCCAGCTCAGTTCAGTTCTCATATAATGGTGTCAATGCAGGCAGATCAGTAATATTGATTAGGGATGTCCCGATACCACTTTTTGCCGAATGAGTCCGATACCGATACTTTCTTTTTTGGTACTCGCCGATACCGATACCGTAACCGATACCTGAATTTTCACTGCATTTGTAATTTTTAAATGTATTAGTAGATAAACCAAAATAATATAAATCATATTATTTGGCTTAATTTGTTCATCAAATATATATTTCTTTCAGTTATTTTCATGCTTAATTAAGCCTGCTAAAATGCATTGTATGAGCTTCTGTTACTGTCACTCTTCATTCTGCTCTATCATATTTTATCTTTCATTTAATAGCCACTGCACATATTTAGAGCAGCTCCAGCAGGGCTCAGTGCTGAGGATCGGGTCAGCGGTTCAAATGTTTGTCAAAACCAGTGAAATATCAATTATTTAATCCAATTTTGATACTACAACAAAAACTACCTGCCTAATTAATGTGAATTTAAAACAAGTAAGCAGTCAGTAACAAAATAAGAACAAACAATCGAATTACAAATAGGACAAATAAATACAATAGAACAAAGAAAGACTACAAATGAAATAAACAGTGTTTTTAGAGTTTTTCAGGTAGATCTAACAGGTACAGAAATTTGAATAAAGTAATCAAATGTGAAAAAAGCATATTCATTACTGTATAAATTATATATAGATGGATATTTTTGTAAAGTTGAAAAGGGTAGCCTATTTAGTCAAGAGCAGTGAGTATTTCTTTGTCCTTTGTTTGATTAACATTAAAACACAGAAGCAGGTTTATTAGACTGCTGCCCCTTTAAGACCGAACGCACGGACCGCATTTGAACATGTTACGTTCATTTGAGATATAACCGACTTTGTTTGCTATAGGATACTCGCCAAGACGGGCGTTTTTACATAATTTTGTGTGAATTCGTCAGTACAAGCGCAAGACGTGAAAGACAATAATTCAGTATTCGCGCGCTGAGAGAGCTGGTTTGCGGGGCGCGCGCTTTGGATGTTTGCGTTCTTGACCTGCACACGTCCTGTAATAATGTAGGGAACCACTCGTTGTACTTAAATCAGGTAACAGTTCATGTTTTACTTTACTTACATATACGATTTAGTTTTCATCCAAATAACATATGCTGAGTGAACGATCAGCAATCAAGAGCATTCAACATAAGTGCGCTCTCTCTCTCTCTCTCTCTCTCTCTCGTCAGTTAACGTTAATAATAAGCTACATGCCTCGTTTTATTTTCTTTGCCATTGACATCCGACTGAACAAACTTTTCACTGTTGTCTGTTTAAAGGGATGTGCTCGACCAGCTCGCGCGTCTATGCCTCAGTTCACCTCGACAAAGCACTCGCGGCGGCCAGTTTCGTTTCGCAAAATGTACGTAGTATCGGTGCGTGGTATCGGCGAATTTTTATGAGTACGAGTATATGAAGACAGTATCGGCCCGATCCCCGATGCCAGTATCGGTATCGGGCCATCCCTAATATTGATGAATATTAACCCTAATAACCCTAACCTAAGCCTACTACAGTACAGACTACATGTCTAGTTTGGTGTGCTAGATGTCAATGTTTAATCAAAAGGCTTTTAATAATGCCCGTCAGCATGACCTGAAGTTATTCAGGAATTTAAAAACTGAATACAACTGCATTCAAGTCAACATTAGTCAAGGTGTTTCCATCACCATATATGTTGTGAACTTCAGAATACTGTAAGATGTTGATGAAAACACAATTTCAGGACAAAGTGTGATTAATTTGAATACAGCAGAAGTGCAGTTTTATCATTATTTTTGTAATGGGAACTGCAGACCAGGTTACAAATTACAAATAGGTTTTATTAAGACTTTATGAAAAACATGATCACTTAGTCTTTGCTGTCTTTCTCCTCTTTTTTAAAGGTTCAACTGCAGATGACAGTCAAGCTACTCTTCATGATTACACAGAGGCCAGCCGCAGATTGAAGAACAAATTAAGACGGGACTACAAGCAGATATTGGTTGGTAATTCACAGACGGGTCATCAGGAATACCTGAACAAAATTTACACTGATTTATACGTGGTGGAGAATGAGACTGGAGGAAGAGAGAACGAGCACGAGGTGAGACTGATTGAATCAAATCACAACCGACCGACTGGCAAGGAGAAGCCAATCAAGTGTAATGACATGTTTAAACGAAACACAAAGGTACTGACGATGGGGATCGCAGGGGTAGGAAAAACTGTCTCTGTCAATAAATTCATCTTTGACTGGGCTGAAGAAAAAGAAAATCAGGATATAGCCTTCATTTTTCCTCTGCCGTTCCGTGAGCTAAACTTGATTACAGGGAATTGCAGTCTCATGGAACTGCTTCACGAACACTTCTTTAGTCCTAATAAACTGCCCTCTCTTCCTGAAGGTGATGGTAAGGTCTTGTTCATCTTTGATGGGCTGGATGAATGTCGCTTCCCTTTGAGATTTAAAGAGGGTGGCAGATTTACAGATGTTCACAAAAAAACAACAGTGAGTAAGATAATAACAAGCCTTATCAAGGCACATCTGGTTCCCTCTGCTCTCATCTGGATCACATCCAGACCAGCAGCAGCCAGTCTGATACCCCGAAGATACATTGATCAAGTGACAGAGGTGCGAGGATTTAACAATGAGCAGAAAGAGCAATACTTCAAAAATAACAGCAGTCCTGAGGTTGCTGAGAACCTCATCAGTCACATCAAGAAATCCAGGAGTCTGTACATCATGTGCCATATCCCCGTCTTCTGCTGGATCTCTCTTATTGTTCTTCAGCCTCTACTGGCTCGAGAGAGCAGTGACAAAACTCCAACAACTCTCACAGGGATGTACACAAGCTTCTTAATTTCTCAGCAGCAACAGATGAAAGAAAAATACAACCGTGATAACCCTGAACCTAAAGACAATGCAATGTCTTTTGATCAGATTATTCTGAAGCTTGGGAAACTGGCCTTTCAACAGCTGGAGAAAGGAAACCTGATTTTCTACAAAGAAGATCTTGAGGAATGTGGACTAGATGTCAGTGAAGGGTCAGTGTACTCTGGGTTATGCACTCGAATGTTTCAGGAGGAAAGGGCTTTTTCAGACACACACGTTTATAGCTTCGTACACCTCAGCGTACAGGAATGCCTCGCTGCTCTCTATGTGTTTTTTGTTAACAAAGACAAGAATGCAAACCCATTTTTCCCATTCTGGAAAAAAATGACACAGAAACTCTCCACAAAGCCACTGTTTCAGCTTCATAAGGCTGCAGTCGACAAGGCTTTAGAAAGCAAGAACGGACACCTGGACCTTTTCCTCCGGTTCCTCCTGGGTCTCTCACTGGAGTCCAATCAGAGTGACCTGAAGGAACTACTGCCAGGTCTGGAACGCAAAACAGAGAATGTTAAAGACACTGTTGACTATATCAAAAAGAAAATAGAGAATGAGAAATCAGTAGAAAGGACCATCAATCTCTTCCACTGCCTGACTGAACTAAAAGATGACTTTGTGGAGAAAATCCAGAAGACTCTGAGCTCAGGAAAACTTTCAGCACAGAATCTGTCCTCTGCTCAATGGTCTGGTCTGGTGTTTGTGCTCCTGATGTCAGAAGAGACTCAAGAGAAGTTTGAACTGCAGAAGTACAGAAGATCTGATGAAGCAGTGATGAGACTGCTGCCAGTGATCAAAAACACCAGAAGAGCACTGTAGGAGGCTTCTTTACTATAATTTATATACACTGTTAGTCATTTTAATTGGTCTTAATCTTACACAGGTAATTTGCTGGCCAAGACTCTTCAGAAAAAAAAAGAATAAATATAAATGTATCAATGAGTGTGATGATATTAAATACCAAAGTACCACCATTATCAGGCAGGTTGGGTCAGGCATCAGACAAAACTCAGCAACCTGAGGTTTACCCATTTTAATATTTCAAATTTGATCATAAATTAAAGAAACTGAAAATACTGGTTTTGATTTTATAGAGATTTTTTTTTTTTTTTACTTTGGATTTTTTTTATCTTTACTAGGGATGTACCGATACCACATTTCCCAGAACAAGTTCGATTCCAATACTTTCTGGTACTTGGCGATACCGAGTAACGATACAGAGTACCGATACCTGTATTTTCATTGCATTTGTCATTTTTTTTATGTATTTGGGTAGAGAAACCAAAATAACATAAATCATATGAGTTGGCTTAATTAGTTTAACAAATATATATTTCCTTCAGTTATTTCCATGCTTAAGCCTGTTAAAATGTATTGTATGATCTTCTATTACTCTCACTGTTTATTCTATTGCTCTATCATATTTTATCTTTGATTTAATAGCCCAGCACATATTTAGAGCAGCTCCAGCAGGGCTCAGTGCTGAGGATTGGGTCAGCGGTAAAAATAGATACCAGTAAAATATCACAATTCTCTATTACAATTTTGATACTACAGCAAAAACGACCTGCCTAATTAATGTCAATGTAAAACATTATTAAAGGATTAGTTCACTTTCAAAAAATTTTTTGCTGATAATTTACTCACCCTATAACAACTATTCAAATGTCCATCTAAATGCAGCTTCAAAGTCTCTACACGATCCCAGTCGAGAAATAAGGGTCTTATCTCGTGAAACGATCTGTCATTTTCTTTAAAAAAAAAAAAAAAAAAAAAAAAAAAATATATATATATATATATATATATATATAAAAAATTATGTATAAATTAAATTATATATAAAATTTGTCACCAAAAAAGTCATTCGGTTTAACCATGAATATATCTAAAATTATTAATTTGCAGATAATTATTCATGAAAAAAACTGATTTAACATTGATGTTGAGATAGTATATAGTGTTGAGATAGTATACAGAAGAAATATTAAATAACAAAAAAGTCATTCGGTTTAACCATGAATATATCTAAAATTATTAATTTGCAGATAATTATTCATGAAAAAAACTGATTTAACATTGATGTTGAGATAGTATATAGTGTTGAGATAGTATACAGAAGAAATATTAAATAAAACTAGAAAAAAAAAGTTTGTTGAGACAAACTTTAAGTTGGCTTGAGAAAGCCTGACCAGAGAGTTTGAAGAAGTTTAAATAAGTTAGAAGTTTAAAGTAGCTTCAAGTTAGATTGATAGATTAGTTAGAAAGAAATAATAGTTGGAAAGAAAGAAAGAAAGAAAGAAAGAAAGAAAGAAAGAAAGAAAGAAAGAAAGAAAAAGATTAGTTAGAAAGAAAGAAAGGATAGACAGAAATAAAGAAAACAGAGAAATAAGAAGGAATGGTAAGTAGAAAGAAAGAAAGATTAGTTAGAAAGAAAGAAAGAAAGAAAGAAAAGATTAGTTAGAAAGAAAGAAAGAAAAGATTAGTTAGAAAGAAAGAAAGAAAGAAAGTAAAAAGATTAGTTAGAAAGAAAGAAAGAAAAAAAGAAAGAAAGAAAAAAGATGAATTACTTCGAAAGAAAGAAAGAAAGTAAAAAGATTAGTTAGAAAGAAAGAAAGAAAGAAAGAAAGAAAAAAGATTAATTACTTTGAAAGAAAGAAAGAAAGAAAGAAAGAAAGAAAGTAAAAAGATTAGTTAGAAAGAAAGAAAGAAAGAAAGAAAAAAGATTAATTAGTTCGAAAGAAAGAAAGAAAGAAAAGATTAGTTAGAAAGAAAGAAAGAAAGAAAGAAAAAAAGAAAGAAAAAATTAATTAGTTAGAAAGAAAGAAAGAAAGAAAAGAAAGAAAAAGATTAATTAGTTAGAAAGAAAGAAAGAAAGAAAGAAAAAAAGATTAGTTAGAAAGAAAGAAAGAAAGAAAGAAAGAAGATTAGTAAGAAAGAAAGAAAGTAAAAAGATTTGTTAGAAAGAAAGAAAGAAAGAAAGAAAGAAAGAAAGTAAAAAGATTTGTTGGAAAGAAAGAAAGAAAGAAAGAAAGAAAGAAAGAAAAAAGATTAATTAGTTCGAAAGAAAGAAAGAAAGAAAGAAAAAAGATTAGTTAGAAAGAAAGAAAGAAAGAAAGAAGATTAGTTAGAAAGAAAGAAAGAAAGAAAGAAAGAAATAAAGAAAGATTAGTTAGAAATAAAGAGAAAGAAAGAAAGTAAAAAGATTAGTTAGAAAGAAAGAAAGAAAGAAAAGATTAGTTAGAAAGAAAGAAAGAAAGAAAAAAGATTAATTAGTTCGAAAGAAAGAAAGAAAGAAAAGATTAGTTAGAAAGAAAGAAAGAAAGAAAGAAAAAAAAAAAGAAAGAAAAAAGATTAATTAGTTAGAAAGAAAGAAAGAAAGAAAGAAAGAAAAGAAAGAAAAAAAGATTAATTAGTTAGAAAGAAAGAAAGAAAGAAAGAAAGATTAGTTAGAAAGAAAGAAAGAAAGAAAGAAAGAAGATTAGTTAGAAAGAAAGAAAGAAAGTAAAAAGATTTGTTAGAAAGAAGGAAAGAAAGAAAGAAAGTAAAAAGATTTGTTAGAAAGAAAGAAAGAAAGAAAGAAAGAAAAAAGAT
>NC_137125.1:7972156-8009656 GCF_949319135.1 Squalius cephalus
GAAAGAAAGAAAGAAAGAAGATTAATTACTTCGAAAGAAAGACAGAAAGAAAGAAAGTAAAAAGATTAGTTAGAAAGAAAGAAAGAAAGAAAGAAAGAAAGAAAGAAAGAAAAAAGATTAATTAGTTCGAAAGAAAGAAAGAAAGAAAGAAAGAGAAAGAAAGAAAGAAAGAAAAAAAAGATTAGTTAGAAAGAAAGAAAGAAAGAAAGATTAGTTAGAAATAAAGAGAAAGAAAGAAAGTAAAAAGATTAGTTAGAAAGAAAGAAAGAAAGAAAGAAAGAAAGAAGATTAGTTAGAAAGAAAGAAAAAGAAAGAAAGAAAAAAGATTAATTAGTTAGAAAGAAAGAAAGAAAGAAAGGAAAAAGATTAATTAGTTAGAAAGAAAGAAAGAAAGAAAGAAAGAAAGAAAGAAAGAAAAGATTAGTTAGAAACAAAGAAAGAAAGAAAGAAAGAAAGAAAGAAAGAAAGAAAGAAAAAGTAAAAAGATTAGTTAGAAAGAAAGAAAGAAAGAAAGAAAGAAAGAAGATTAATTACTTCGAAAGAAAGACAGAAAGAAAGAAAGTAAAAAGATTAGTTAGAAAGAAAGAAAGAAAGAAAGAAAGAAAGAAAAAAGATTAATTAGTTCGAAAGAAAGAAAGAAAGAAAGAAAGAAAGAAAGAAAGTAAAAAGATTAGTTAGAAAGAAAGAAAGAAAGAAAGAAAAGAAAGATGAATTAGTTAGAAAGAAAGAAAGAAAGAAAGAAAGAAAAGATTAGTTAGAAAGAAAGAAAGAAAGAAAGAAAGAAAGAAAGAAAAGATTAGTTAGAAAGAAAGAAAGATAAAATATTAATTAGTTAGAAAGAAAGATTAGTTAGAAAGAAAGAAAGAAAGATAAAATATTAATTAGTTAGAAAGAAAGAATAGTTAGAAAGAAAGAAAGAAAGAAATATTGATTAGTTAGTTAGAAAGATAGATAGATTAGTTAGAAAGAAAGAAAGATAGATAGATTAGTTAGAAAGAAAGAAAGAAAGAAAGATAGATAAGTTAGTTAGAAAGATAGATATATTAGTTAGAAAGGAAGAAAGATAGATAAGTTAGTTAGAAAGAAAGAAAGAAAGATAGATTATTTAGTTAGTTAGAAAGATAGATAGATTAGTAAGAAATAAATAAAGATAGATAAGTTAGTTAGAAAGATAGATAGATTAGTAAGAAACAAAGATAGATAAGTTAGTTAGAAAGATAGATAGATTAGTAAGAAAGAAAGATAGATAAGTTAGTTAAAAAGATAGATAGATTAGTTAAATTGATTTGTTAGAAAGTATGATTAGTTAGAAAGAAAGATTAGTTAGAAAGAAAGAAAGAAAGAAAGAGGGAAAGACTGATTAGTTAGAAAGAAAGAGAGATAGATTAGTTAGAAAGATAGATATATTAGTAAGAAATAAAGATAGGTTAGTTAGTTAGTTAGTTAGAAAGATAGACAGATTAGTTAGAAAGAAAGATAAGTTAGTTAGAAAGATAGATTAGTTAGAAACAAAGATAGATAAGTTAGTTAGAAAGATAGATAGATTAGTTAGAAAGAAAAAAAAAGATAGATAAGTTAGTTAGAAAGATAGATAGATTAGTTAGAAAGAAAGAAAGATAGATAAGTTAGTTAGAAAGATAGCTAGATTAGTTAAAAAGAGAAAGAAAGAAAGAAAGAAAGAAAGAAAGAAAGAAAGAGATTACTTAGTTAGAAAGATAGATAGATTAGTTAGAAAGAAAGATAGATAAGTTAGTTAGAAAGATAGATTAGTAAGAAAGATAGATAGATAAGTTAGTTAAAAAAAAATAGATTAGTTAAGAAAGAAAGATACGTTAGTTAGAAAGATAGATTAGTTAGATTAGTTAAATTGATTTGTTAGAAAGTATGATTAGTTAGAAAGAAAGAAAGAAAGAAAGAGGGAAAGACTGATTAGTTAGAAAGAAAGAGAGATAGATTAGTTAGAAAGATAGATATATTAGTAAGAAATAAAGATAGATTAGTTAGTTAGTTAGTTAGTTAGAAAGATAGACAGATTAGTTAGAAAGAAAGATAAGTTAGTTAGAAAGATAGATTAGTTAGAAACAAAGATAGATAAGTTAGTTAGAAAGATAGATAGATTAGTTAAAAAGAGAAAGAAAGAAAGAAAGAAAGAAAGAAAGAGATTACTTAGAAAGATAGATAGATTAGTTAGAAAGAAAGATAGATAAGTTAGTTAGAAAGATAGATTAGTAAGAAAGATAGATAGATAAGTTAGTTAAAAAAATAGATTAGTTAAGAAAGAAAGATACGTTAGTTAGAAAGATAGATTAGTTAGAAAGATAGAAAGATTAGTTAAAAAGAAAGAAAGATGGATTAGTAAGAAAGAAAGATAGATAAGTTAGTTAGAAAGATAGATAGATTAGTAAGAAAGAAAGATAGATATGTTAGTTAGAAAGATAGATAGATTAGTAAGAAAGAAAGAAAAAAGATAGATAAGTTAGTTAGAAATATAGATTAGTTAGAAAGAAATATAAGTTAGTTAGAAAGATAGAAAGATTAGTAAGAAAGAAAGAAAGAAAGAAAGAAAGAGATTACTTAGTTAGAAAGATAGATATATAGATTAGTGAGAAAGAAAGATAGATAAGTTAGTTAGAAAGATAGATAGATTAGTAAGAAAGATAGATAGATAAGTTAGTTAAAAAGATAGATAGATTAGATAGAAAGATAGAAAGATTAGTTAAAAAGAAAGAAAGATGTATTAGTAAGAAAGAAAGATAGATTAGTTAGAAAGATAGATAGATTAGTTAGAAAGATAGAAAGATTAGTTAAAAAGAAAGAAAGATGTATTAGTAAGAAAGAAAGATAGATAAGTTAGTTAGAAAGATAGATAGATTAGTAAGAAAGAAAGATAGATATGTTAGTTAGAAAGATAGATAGATTAGTAAGAAAGAAAGAAAAAGATAGATAAGTTAGTTAGAAAGATAGATAGATTAGTTAGAAAGAAATATAAGTTAGTTAGAAAGATAGATTAGTTAGAAAGAAAGAAAGATAGATAGATAGAAAGATTAGTAAGAAAGAAAGAAAGAAAGTAAGATAGGTTAGTTAGAAAGAAAGATAGATAAGTTAGTTAGAACGATAGATAGATTAGTAAGAAAGAAAGAAAGATCGATAAGTTAGTTAGAAAGATAGATAGATTAGTTAGAAAGAAAGACAGATTGATAAGTTAGATAGATAGATAGATAGATGGATAGATAGAAAACGTTTGAAGATAGATAGATGGATAGATAAGGTTTGAAGATAGATAGATAGATAGATAGATAGATAGATAGATAGATAGATAGATAGATATGGTTTGAAGATAGATAGATAGATAGATAGATAGATAGATAGATAGATAGATAGATAGATAGATAAGGTTTGAAGATAGATAGATAGATAGATGGATAGATAAGGTTTGAAGCTAGATAGATAGATAGATAGATAGATAGATAGATAGATAGATAGATAGATAGATAATGGTAGTTTAATTGAGTCTAGGGCTTCAGAGAATTTAGATTTGAGATTTTGGCTTGTACACTAATGGGCTACCGTAGTCTTGGCTCAATTTGAGCAGTCTGCAATGAAAGTCTATGGGATTTTTATGATTTTTAATATTAATTTTTAAGAAAACCGTAACTCAAACCAGTCTGAAAAGATATAGCACACCAAGTCAGAACAGTATGAAGGTCTGACCCGAGTTTGGAGTATGTAGCTTGAACGGTCTAGGAGGAGTTAGTGTCCCAAAATTTGCGGTCAGAAAAAGAAGAAGAAGAAGAAGAAGAAGAAGAAGAAGAAGAAGTTTAAATAGGATTTCAGTAAGTTGGCTTTCCCAAGCCAACTTAATGATCACTGATCTCATAAATGTAATCATTTTATTGGACTACTCTAAACACTCCAACATATTCAAGTAAATCATTGCACAGGAAAAGGAGAAAAGGGGAAATGTAAAAAAAAAGGAGAAAAGGGGAAATGTAAAAAAAAAGAGCCTTATCTGCTTTATATTTGTATTATTGTAGTTCCTTTAGTTATTAAAAACAATATTATTCCATTTAAATATTTACTATATCGGTTTTACCGAATGACCAAGGCCGGTTATACCGAATGACCATGTCTGCTGCCCTTGACATTATGAATATTTAAGACAATAAACAGACACAAATAGCTTCAAAAGCACATTTTATTGTTAATATATATTAACAATATTGTTAATATAATAGGCTATTAATGTAAAATGTACTTCAAACATTAAAACATTTTGATATCCAACATTTTGATATTGGAATGAACATATAACTCATATCGCAAATTATATTAATTAAAGGTCCCGTTCTATGTGATCCCATGTTTCAAACTTTAGTTAGTGTGTAATGTTGTTGTTAGAGTATAAATAATATCTGTAAAATTATAAAGCTCAAAGTTCAATGCCAAGCGAGATATTTTATTTAACAGAAGTTGACTACAAAAAACGGCTCGATTGGACCACACCCCTCTACATCCTGCTTTAATGATGTCACTAGAACCGTAACCTCCGCCCACAGGAACACAGGCGTATTGATGGCGAAATGTCAACAGACGTGGTTGATGTTTATCTATAATCGGATACCGCAAAAGTTTAATTCGAAGTTGTTAGTTTGCTCTGTCCATTTCACCACGGACTGTTTTTCTAACCTGGAATAATATCAAGCAGACTTCTCTCAGCGTCTCATACTGACGAAGGGGACTATTTCAACTATATTCCAGCAAGCGGTAAGTAGTGATTTAATATGGAAGTAGCGATCAACTTCACATCGTTTCTCTTAGTAGGATGAAAATAATCTAACTTAAACTGTGATTAATATACAGAAAGCGATCAAAGAACAATCCCTTTCCAATCGCCCAAGCTGTCAATCACACAGCGCGAGTTTATCTGGACACTTGCCAAAACTCGTTATGAATTCAATGACGCTGTTACACTGCACAACGAAGCTCTTACTGTATTTATATGCCTCATGTTTGCATTGGTGAAATCATTAGTGATAGTGCAGAAACTGCGTTGCAATGATAAGATCTTTCACACGATCAACAGACTGTCATCTGCTCAGTGCTCATCACTGCAACCTTTTATGTGATGGTAATAGATCTAAATACTTAAAAAACTTCTCATGATTCGTTAATCCAGATAGCTGTAATAGTAAAAACGTATAATAGCTGTAATAGTAAAAGTTTTCCAGATAGTTCCACATGTAATGCCAGATATTTCATATGCAAGCATGTCAGCCAATCACAGCAGAGGGCGTTTACACTGAAGTCTCACAGCAGACACGCCCCTTCAAACAGAGTGTTCAAACCAGGGAATGAAATCAGGCTAGGAAATATGCCTTTTATTTCTAAATTATAACAATTTTTGATCTAAAAAACATACTAACATTATAAGGGCACCCCTGGAAACATTATAAAATAATAAAAATAATCCATGGAATGGGACCTTTAAAACATTAAGGGCCCTATTTTAACGATCTTAAACGCAAGTATCAAACGCGAAACGCAAGTAACTTTGTGTGTGGATTTCGGGCGCTGTTGCTATTATACCGACGGGATAAATGACTCTTGCGCCCGACGCAAATCTAAAATGGGTTGGTCTGAAGTAGCTTCATTATTCATAGGTGTGGTTTGGGCGTAACGTGAAATCAGAGCGACATCTCACATTCCCTTTAAGTTCAGACGCGCTTTTTCCATGGCGGATTGCTATTATAATGGTGGATTTGCCAGACGCACGCCAGGAGCGGTTCACAGCCGAGGAGACCGACGTTCTCATCAGGGCCGTAAAACACAGAGAAGTGACATTGTATGGGGATGGGAGAAACACACCCAAATTAGCTTCGGTTAAACAGGCGTAAAATAATTTGGGTAAATGTGTAAGCTAGATTTATGCCTATTTTTTCGCATCTTCATGGACACAACAATGATTTCCCTCGTGTGTTAATATTTTTTCTTGTAATAATGTATGATTTGCAAAAATGAGAACTGCTGCTTCTGTGTAGATGTGCACACGCTACATTGATTATGGCCAAGCATGCGCCCTTAAAATAGCATATGAATAACATGCGCAACGCGCCACTGACTTTAGACTAGGTTTCTCCTGGTCTGTGGCGGAATTGTTTTCTGGAACTGCAAAATAGAACCAGGGAACGTTTGTGCCGGAACACGCCTCCTCTTTTCGCTGAACCGCCCCCGGGAGCGCAAGTTCATTCCCTTATTTAACGACGTGCGTCTGTGGAGGGAAAAGTCTGCGTGCGTCGGGTGCAAAATAAGAATGATACATGCGTCGGTGTACAAAGTCAATTGCGCTGGGTGCAAGATAGGGCCCTAAAACATTAAAGCATTTAATTGGTCTTGGAACAAGTGTTTAAATTGTTAAACAATGAGCTGCTAGGCTATAAATTCATGAAAAATTTTCAGATTCGAAGATATCCCTCTCTGTTTGGGTTGCTAGGGTGCTCTTAATGGTTGCTAGGGCGTGGCTTGATAGCTTCACAATGATCCTGAGAGACTGATTGGTTGCCTGAGTAAAATTAGCCCACCTCCTTGTCTCTAAGACAATAGCCGCTTTTCCACCGAAATTACCCGGAACAATTTGTCCCAGGAACTTTTTTCCCAGGAACCTTTTTTTGCCCCAGACCGGTTGCTTTCTGCGTTTACACCGCGGTCTAAAGTACCGGGAAGGTAAACTGCGCGCAACTGCTCCTCCCAGTCTGCGACGGACAGTAATCAGTTTTGAGCGCCACATTTATAAGTATGGAGGAGATTCAAACTGTGCTGCAGTTATTGGTTTACTAACGAGGTAGGCTAATTAACATAACAAAATAGACGAGCACTGATACTAAAGCGTGTTCAGAAAGCTCGTATGCGTATAAAATTAGACAAGGTACGTTGTGAGATGACTGGGACGAACGCGCAAAAATTTCCTTTTGCGCAAATACTCTTAAAAAAAGCCTGAACCCCGTCTATCAATCATAAATAGTGACAGTCTTGTAAATAGTTGTTTGTTACCAACCTCAATGCGCTATTTCAATCCTGTTATAGTAAATTTGTAACATGGTTTGCCTTGCAATAGATGACAATGTGTAAACATAATGACTTAATATTAAAAGCTGTGGCAGAAAAGAGACGAGCACTGATAAAGCGTGTTCAGAGCTCGTAATGCTAACGTTAGATATAAAATTGTATGTTATCAGCTATTGCGGACATTGGCCGTGAGATGGCTGTGACGAACGCGCAGAAAGTTTCCTCTTCCACAAATACCCAAATAATAAAGCCTGAAACTCGTCGCCAGTCCCCCAGTTTTTTTTATTAAATTCCATATTTGCAGACAGACAACTTTACTGCATGAAGCCACTTTTTAAAAGGGAGGTTAAAAATAAAGAAAATGCTGCGTGGAGTCATCCAACCAAAATGCGGCGTGAACACAACCAATCAGCTTGTGCAGCGCACAAGTCCCACCCCTGAAAGTTCCTGAACTTTGAAAAAGTACTACCTCGTGAGCAGGGACTATCGGAGGGGCAAATATTTACCCGGAACTTCATTTAGACCCTGGTTCCTGCGGTGTAAACACATCGAGTACCAGCCCAAAGTTCCTAGTTCCTGGGGAAAGTTCCTGCGGTGGAAACGCGGCTAATGTGCTGCAAAGATATCCTTCTGGGCCTTTTATAATGGCAGTCTATGTAAACAGTTGCTAGGGTGCTCTTAATGGTCGCTAGGGTGTGGCTTAATGGCTTCATGATGATCTTGAAAGACTGATTGATTGCCTGAGTAAAATGAGCCCACCCCCTTGTCTCTATGACACTGTGCTGCAAAATCATGTTCAATACAAAATCCCTATGCAATTTACCATAGTAGGATAAACATGCACAATCCAGGTTTTTTGGGCATTCCCTTCACCATAGTATGTCTATGAGGTACTTTCAGGCACCTATATTATTGAATATAATAATATAAATAATAAAAACAAATGATACCTTTCCCTTCTTTTGGCGAGCATCTGTTCTTTTTGAACAAGGATCAGCATTGATCCTTGCCCAGAAGTGATATAATTATAAATCTATAAAAAGGTCAAAATTCAGTCAAAATTATATTTTAAATTTTATAATAATATACTCTGCACATACTCTGCACATTTTCTATTAATAAAATGTTGTATTTATTTATTCCAGATATGTACAAATATGACCAACATACATTGCTGTCATTCGATACAACCAGTAAGTCATTCGTTATAACCAAAATTTCGGTTTAACCGAATGACACTTTTGGTTATAACGAATGACAAAATCTTCATTCATGCTAACAGGCTGATATCTAGCTGCCTAGCTTGTTAGTTAGCTAGCTACCAAAAGGACAATCAAACATTTTATATTTAGTAAAAGTTTTTAAAATATTACAACATTATCCATGTTTTATAGCGGTTGTTCCGAATGACCTGATATGTGGGGACATGTGTATGAGCAAGTGAAAACATGAATTTTTCTAATAGTTAAGAGAGAGTTAATTACTTTGCTTCACAACCATGCGGTCCTTTGCAGGTGTCTGAATGATGTCACATCCTGTCACATAATATTGACCACATGACTTGATCCAAAATGGAGCCCTTTATATTGGTTACTCTGAATAACATCAATGAAAATAATTTTTCCGGACATTCTTTCTCATAACAAAGCAATGACTTCTACACATAATTGTAATACCATTTTGCACTATGTTGATATATAATGTTATAAAATCATGCCAGAATAAAAAATATATAAATTTATTAAATTTTAATATATTTTAATCACAAATGAAATTGCTGTATTGGCCTTCGGACGGTTAAACCGAATGACCTTTTGACACTTCAAAATCTTTCAAATACCTTTATATGTAGTAAAATATAATTAAAACCTTTTGGATTCAGTAAAAGAGATCAGGAGACCTTACATACTTTGGATGTTATATATTTGTTTTTTTATTATTATTAAGGCCTTTTGACAAAAAAATGACCCGTCACGTCATTGACCCATATACTTTTTAACCACAAATGCCCATCTTGCACCATCTCTGAGATACGCCACGTATTACGGCATCACGTTGGAAAGGTCGTGAAAAAAATACAAATAATGATAATAATAAATTCAAAACAAACATATAGGATGATTTTGAAGTTGGAGGAGAAAATGAGATGGAATTTTTCACCCTTCTCTACCTTTATGAACCGGAGTAAACAGACAAATAACTTAGATGATGTGACGCGTGACCTTTCCAATGCATCTCAGAGATGGTACACGATGAGCATTTGTGGTTAAAAAATATATATACACATATTATATATATTTATATATTTATAAGTATATGTATTTTAGAAAATAACATTGTTTCGTTAGATAAGACCCTTATTTCTCGACTGGGATCGTGTTGAGACTTTGAAGCTGCATTGAGACGGACATTTGAACCTTCAAACCATTGGTTGCCATTGAAGTTCATTAAATGGAGAAAAATCCTGGAATGTTTTCCTCAAAACCCTTAATTTCTTTTCGACTGAAGAAACAAAGACATGGACATCTTGACATCAGGATGAGTAAATTATCAGCAAAACTTTTTTTGAAAGTGAACTAATCCTTTAAGGACAAGTAAGCAGTCAATAATAAAATAAGAACAAATAATCAAATTACAAATAGCACAAAAAGAACAAAGAAAGGCCACAAATGAAATAAACAGTGTTTTAGAGTTTTTCAGGTAGGCTAGGTCAATAGTTTTCAGGTACAGACATTTAAATAAAGCAATCAAATGTGAAATAACACTGCTTTTTTATTGCTTGTATACATTAAATATAGATGGATCTTTACAAAGTTACAAAAGGTATTCATTCTAGAGCAGTGTCCTTTATTGTTTGATTAACATTAAAACACACCAGAAAGTTTATTAGACTGCTGCCCCTTTATGACCGAATGCACAGATCCCATATGAATATACTGTCTACGTTCACTTGAGATATAACTGACTATGTTTACTAGGATACTCACCAAGACGGGCGTTTTTACATAATTTTGTGTGAATTCATCCGTACAAGCGCAAGATGTGAAAAAGAATTAAATTCAGTATTCACGCGTTGTCTGAGACAGCAGCAAACAGTGTTAAGTGCGTACGCTTTGGATGTTTGCGTTCATGAAAAGTCTTGACTTGCAAACGTCCTGTAATAATTTCCGGAACCATTTGTTATACATAAAGCAGCTAACAGTTCATGTTTTATTTAAATATACGATTTAGTTTTAGTCCATGACAAGTGTGCTGAGTGAACGATCAGCAATCAAGAGCATGCAACCCCCCAAAAAATGTTTTTGAGTACGAGTACCCAAGCGCAGTATCAGGCCCGGTAACGATACTGGTATCGGTATAAGTGCATCCCTATTGCTTACATCAAGGTTACAAGGTTTTTCCAAATTATTATAAACCCTACCTAAGAAGAATTACTATTGCATTATTTTTGTTTCTTCTCTCCACAGGCTTCATAGCTGTAATCTCACAGCTCAGTCCTGTGAGAGTTTATCATCAGCTCTTCAATCCTCAAACATCTTTCTGAGAGAGCTGGACCTGAGTAACAATGACCTGCAGGATTCTGGAGTGAAGCTTCTTTCTGATGGACTGAAGAGTCCAAACTCTCAGCTGGAAATACTGAGGTTTGAGTTAAAATACTTTATTTTATAGCAACGAGTTAATTATTAAATATCTCACTGCTAAGATTTATTCTGTATGCAATTACATTGTGTTTTTCTTCTTCAGATTTCCCACATGTAATCTCACTGCTCAGTGCTGTGAGAGTTTATCATCAGTTCTTCAATCCTCAAACATCTTTCTGAAAGAGCTGGACCTGAGTAACAATGACCTGCAGGATTCTGGAGTGAAGCTTCTTTCTGATGGACTGAAGAGTCCAAACTCTCAGCTGGAAATACTGAGGTTTGAGTTAAAATACTTTATTTTTTAACAATAAGTTAATTATTAAATATCCCAACGTCTAAGATGTATTCTGTATGCAATTACATTGTGTTTTTCTTCTTCAGATTTCCCACATGTAATCTCACTGCTCAGTGTTGTGAGAGTTTGTCTTCAGCTCTACAATCCTCAAACTGTGTCCTGAAAGAGCTGGACCTGAGTAACAATGACCTGCAGGATTCAGGAGTGAAGCTTCTTTCTGATGGACTAAAGAGTCCAAACTGTCAGCTGAAGATACTGAGGTAAATGTTTGTAAAATAATTAATGAAATACTATCACAATAAATGATTTTGTCAAAGAATGTGGCATCTGCTCTCAGTGGAATACAAGAACAAGAGACAAAAACAACATTTGCAGGAATGGGATTTTTTCCAGATTCATACAGATATCCGTATTGTCAGAGTTGAGAAGTATGACCCACGCTTTTCAAATACATCCATTTCATGCATGGTTTGCTTCTGATAGCACTGAAGGCTAGTAGCACCATCTAGTGGCTGTGTACGGGACACCATGAACATCTCAGCCAGGGTTCAAAATTTACACCACATGCCAAATGGCAATTTTATGAAACAATGATACCCACAAGTTGGCTAGCAATCTCTTCCTAAATTCTAGCAAGCAAGCAAGCAAATTTATTTTTATAGCACAATTCATACATTGACGCAATTCAGTGTGCTTTACAAAAAATAAATAATAACATTTATAATACAAAATACAAAAGAATACATATAAAAAAATAAAAAACGTAGGAAGCTGTAAGGTTGAACAGTGTGATTAAGTATAAGTTCTCAGTCATAAGCACGTGAAAAAAGAAATGTTTTTAACCTAGAATTAAAAATCGACACGTTTGGGGCACGTCTAAGATCTTCTGGTAGTTTATTCCAGTTGTGTACTGCATAAGTGTTAAACACAGCTTCTCCATGTTTAGTTCGGACTCTGGGCTCAACTAGCTGACCTGTGTTCATAGATCTAAGAGTCCCGCTCGGTTTATATTCTTCAAACATATCAGAAATATACTCAGGTCCTAAACCATTCAGCGATTTATAAACTAAAAGCACCACTTTGAAATCTATTCTGTAACTGACTGGAAGCCAATGCAAAGTTTTAAGAACCGGAGTAATGTGCTCTGTTCTCCTAGTCCTGGTTAACATTCTAGCAGCAGCATTCTGAAAAAGCTGCAGCTGTTTTACAGTCTTTTTTGGGAGAACAGTTACAGTAGTCAACCCTACTAGAGATAAAAGCATGGATGAGCTCTTGGTCTTTTTTTAGACATCAAGCCTTTGATTCTAGATATATTTTTTTAAATGATAGAATGCTGTTTGGTGACCGCTTTGATATGACTGTTAAAGGAATACTCCACCGTATTTTCATATTAAACTATGTTATTCCCTTAACTAAGACGAGTTGATACATACCTCTCTCGTCTCAGTGCGTGCACTAAATCGCTCTGTCTTGCGCGAAACTTTTTTAGCACTTAGCTTAGCCCAGTTCATTCAATAGGTGCCAAGCAGAGAAGCAACAAAACACCTTGACGTTTTCCCTATTTAAATACAGTTACTCGAGTAGTGTAACTCGACCTAGGACGGTGACACAAAACAAAACGTTGCGCTTTTCTAAGCGTGTAAAATGGATAACTATATTGTATGGCGGAATACCATAGCAAGTGCTTGGAAGCACTTCGACTTCGGCGCAGTAATATCTTCACTCGTGAAAAATCCTCTCACCGGCTCCCGCTCCCTCTAGTGAAGATATTACTGCGCCGAAGTCGAAGTGCTTCCAAGCACTTGCTATGGTATTCCGCCATACAATATAGTTATCCATTTTACACGCTTAGAAAAGCGCAACGTTTTGTTTTGTGTCACCGTCCTAGGTCGAGTTACACTACTCGAGTAACTGTATTTAAATAGGGAAAATGTCAAGGTGTTTTGTTGCTTCTCTGCTTGGCCCATATTGAATGAACTGGGCTAAGCTAAGTGCTAAAAAAGTTTCGCGCAAGACAGAGCGATTGAGTGCACGCACTGAGACGAGAGAGGTATGTATCAACTCGTCTTAGTTAAGGGAATAACATAGTTTAATATGAAAATACGGTGGAGTATTCCTTTAAAGCGGGGCTCAGTAGTTTCGGGATTTCTTCGCTGTATTCTCGCTTTTTGCTCGCAGGTTTCTCTCTAGAGCTCCCCCCACAGCTTCGGAATAGATATTTGACAACACTGTTGTAAAAACTCGTTGGCGATTCTCAGACACCAGAGGCTAGTAGATCAACGACATCAAAGCAGATGGGATATTCTTTAAAACGTCTTCTTCATTCGGGTTCGGACAGCGTGAGGGAGCGCAATAATGACAGCATTTTAGCAGATTTCTTTTGGCCGTAAAGCAATTGTTTACATCGCGAGACCTGATATCACGCGATACTTCCTGACGCGGTGGCCGGCGGCCCGCCGGCTCAAAGTTGCAAGTGCGGATTTTCCGCTCACGGGCACCAGGGGGGTGCGAAACGACCACCATTCAACCCGAAATAAGTAATATAACCATTCCAATGACTCTGAAGCTGTTCAGTTAAGGTAAAAAAGTTACTTAGTTCACCTTTAAATGTAAGATCTGAATCTATCACAACAGATTCTATCAATACTATCAATAAATGTTTGAGACAATTGGATATGGCTTAGTATGAATATAAACATGGCCAGATTTACCTCATATTGTGACATAGGCAAAATCAAATTGGGGCCCTCAAATGCGGTGTGCATTACCAAAACTGCTACTTTGAAAGGAAATGAGGAAAAAAAACACTTAATGTGATCATATTACTTGCATGTGTCACTATAAACTTTACCAAAATCAAGCTCAAATGAAGTTGACAAGTTTTTGTCCAGTGAATGTTGTTTTTTCGTCATTAGAACGGTTGCATCTGAGGCAGTCAGTCCGTCACACTTTCATCATCTTAAAGGTTATGAAGATTATTGTAGCTATGTGGCCGCTCGTTTTTTCCCCTGTTTTTCACGATAGAGATGGGACGGAGTTAAGAGGTTTAACTGACAGTGTTAAGTAGGTTTCTGGACTGTATTGACTGGTTCGGATCATCACGGGGCATCGGTAAGAATGCACAAAAGTCCAAAAGTCCAATCACTGTTTTTAATCGTAGGTTCAAGTCATCAACATACTTAGTGCGAAGCATGAAAAGATGCATGTGATATTAAGGGTGTGTGAGTGTGGTTTCTATAATAAAAACAGAAATATAAATAATCAGTTTACAGTAATAAATGATAAACATTTCACTCAAAAATAATAAACGCGTGAGGATACATGGCTATAAATGTAAACAATTGACTATTTATATACACGTGACTATCGTCTTATAACCATATCTCAATCGAGTGTAATCTTCACAATCCACATAATTATGGCTTAATAACATCTGTAAAGTGTAAACACTAAAGTAAACATATGGAAAATATGAGTCGTTATCGTTATTTCACTTATACAGCGCGCACCGGAACACACGTGCAAAGATAATGCACAGTCACAAGGAAATCCGAAAACACTCAACATCAGAACGTTTCAACACATAATACAACAAATAGCAATATAAACAAGATTAAAGACGGTATATGTGGAAATTAAACTTACTTTCAAAGTTACGCACACTCATCTATGGCTTGAATACACACAAGCCCTCCACAGCTTTCAAGCGAAACATAACCAGTTGCGTCAAACTCTGGGGGCGGGACTAAGTTACGACTGTCAATAATTCACAACCCACCAATAAGAATTAACTTACTGAGCCTTTTCAACAGACAGTTTAAGGAGACAATGGAGTTACGAAAATTGGTCACAAGCTCTTTTTAATACCTCTTATTGGTTAAATATTTGCAAACCCACAGACAGACTAAAGGTATACAAATTGTAATGATTTATGTTAAAAAGGACGATATTTTAAATTGTATTAACTTATAAAGTAATTGTCTTATATAGTTTGGGCATTAGAGTGAAATAATAATAATAAAAAATATATATTTCTCCCCATTGTATTTGGGGAGGTTCTTGCATTCGCGTGAATGTGAAAGCAACACAGACTTGGGTGCGCGCTTGTTCAGGAAGTTTTAGCTGATGACGATGTATTTAGTTCAATAAAACACATGTAGGGGCTGATAGTGTTGATGATTTACCTTGGATACGGGCGAGAGTGAGCCTGCAGTGTATTCACACATAGGCAATTAGGGCAGCAAATGAATGGCAATCCACTAGGGATGGGCATTTTTCAAAAAAAATTTATTCGAATATTTGGGCTCATAAAAAACAAATATTTAAATATTAATTTATTTAAATGTAGTTTAACAAGAAAGACAATATTTTTTAATCTTCACGTCAGTTAAATTACATTTTAATCTTTTCTTAACCTTTCTGAAAAAGTTTATGATTAGCAAATATGCGCACAACAAGTTTACATCAGGCACGTGCAGAGGTAGGGCTCAACCTGCCCTTTTTGCCCTTACACTCCAAAGTGCCCTTTTTTTGGTGGTGGTGTTTTTTGTTTTGTTTTGTTTTGTTTTGTTTTTTCAGTAAATCAATACTATTGGTCACCCTTTACATGTTCCGTGAAGTCGGACACTTTCTGGTTCCCGTAGTGAACGGTCATGTGGTGTTTGCATACTTTACGACAGCTGAAGTGAAATAAATGCAATATTTGCCAAATAATACACAGATGTTTCAGAGACATTTTCATTCAATACTTTATGTACTGCTTCATACAGCGTCTGTTTGAACAAGAATAAAGTTCAACATAAGCTACTATCAATGAAGTGGAGTCTACGTTTTTTAATCAGTTTTAATTTGATAAACATGACACAATATAACATCGCAATGACATGAAAAGAGTGTTTACTGTTATAAAAAAACTGATGTGTGAGCTTTAGAGGAACTAAAGGTGTTCGAATAAACACGAAACACACGTGATCGTTGTCATGCGGTGAATCCGGCCAATCGTGGAACAGCTGTGTCGTCATCAGCCCTCGTGCAGCCGCTCTTGAGAAGCTGCGCTGGCTGAGTTCTCCGGCTACTCTCCAATCGCTCTCGCGGTACTTTGATGGCATACGTCACAGTCACGTGGCATGTGTATCAAGTCAGACACAATTTCTAACCGGCATGCACTGCTTCAAGTCAGCCGCCGATCGGTCCCCTCTGCCCCCTCTGTCCGATAACTCTGCCCCCTGTCTGATAACTCTGCCCCCTCTCTCTGCCCCCTCTGTCTGATAACTCTGCCCCCTCTGTCTGATAACTCTGCCCCCTCTCTCTGCCCCCTCCGCCTGATAACTCTGCCCCCCACGCCTGATAACTCTGCCCCCCACGCCTGATAACTGTGCCCCCCACGCCTGATAACTCTGCCCCCCACGCCTGATAACTCTGCCCCCCACGCCTGATAACTCTGCCCCCCACGCCTGATAACTCTGCCCCCCACGCCTGATAACTCTGCCCCCCACGCCTGATAACTCTGCCCCCACGCCTGATAACTCTACCCCCACGCCTGATAACTCTGCCCCCACGCCTGATAACTCTGCCCCCCCGCCTGATAACTCTGCCCCCACGCCTGATAACTCTGCCCCCCACGCCTGATAACTCTGCCCCCCACGCCTGATAACTCTGCCCCCCACGCCTGATAACTCTGCCCCCCACGCCCCCCCGCTTGATAACTCTGCCCCCTCCGCCTGATAACTCTGCCCCCCACGCCTGATAACTCTGCCCCCCACGCCTGATAACTCTGCCCCCCACGCCTGATAACTCTGCCCCCCACGCCTGATAACTCTGCCCCCCACGCCTGATAACTCTGCCCCCCACGCCTGATAACTCTGCCCCCTCCGCCTGATAACTCTGCCCCCTCCGCCTGATAACTCTGCCCCCTCCGCCTCCCGCCTGATAACTCCGCCTGATAACTCTGCCCCCTCCGCTTGATAACTCCGCCTGATAACTCTGCCCCCTCCGCCTGATAACTCTGCCCCCTCCGCCCCCTCCGCCTGATAACTCTGCCCCCTCCGCCCCCTCCGCCTGATAACTCTGCCCCTGTTCTTGTTCTCCTGTTCTCTTGTTCTCCTGTTCTCCTGATAACTCTGCCCCTGTAACTCTGCCCCTGTTTTCTGTTCTTGAACCTGTCTCCCTCAACGAAACTTAAAGGAAACATATGTCTCGATCATTTTGCTATCAGATAAGTTCTCTTCTCTGTACAGCTGTAGTAATGAATGTGGTGATGCACAGCTGTCTTTCCTCATTCGACTGGTGCTTGGATTTCATGTGATTTCATGGTGGTGATATTTATGATTACTCAGTTTCACCCGACAATGTTTCCGCACGACATGTTGATGTAAGAACTGATTTTCCAGCTTAGACAAAAGCTGAGATAAAACTCACCCTGCAATAAAGCAATAAAACGCACCCTGGACAGAAGATCGCAAAGAAAGAGCACAGGACATTGTCCTGTCCAAACTTTTCTCCTTCCTTATCTCTGCATCCCCCTCTCCCTCCTCCCTTCCTCTCCCCCTGAGTCAAGTCACTAAAAGTTCACTAAGATTGTCTATATATCACATATGATGTATCTTGTGAATCTATTGTTTTTCCTTTTCATGTTTGGTATCATTTTAAATGTCTCGATTGGTAAAATGCGATTTGTAAAATGGTAAAATTTCATTGCAGTCATTGGTATTATGAGAAAGATTGAGAACTTAGGAGAATTCTGTTTTTCTCTTTGGGTGATGTCTCTTCAAGATATCTGATAATTCTCCCCTCTCCCCCGAAACCAGGTGCTACCCCCTGGGGTACATGAATTGACCTAAAACAACTCTAAAAAATATTTGTACAAGCCTTTTGTTCTGGGCTGGGTATTTAAGGCGAGGTGACAGAGCAGTCTTTGGGAATCTGTAACCAGGAAAACCCCCATGCAGTGCTGTGTCAGTGTTTTCTCAAGTCTTAAACTTGGAACACACACACCACTGTGTGTCTCTGTCAGGAATGCATTGCTTACTATTAGAGTCATCTTAGAGTCATCTTTGAGTAATTGATGTCATGTATTTATTATTTCTGAATTGGCTTTTAATCACTTGTGTAATTGGCATAATACATTTTACCTAACAAATAAATGTTACATCTTGATTTATTTTGCACTATTCTGAAATCATTCTTCCTAGTAGATTAATGTGTAGTCTGGCGTTTCTGCAAATCTCTGTCCAGGATAGATCAAACCGAAGGCACTAATGAATGGAGCATGGGGCACATCATTAAGGAGACCTTCCGATTTCTGACTGTCACTGACTTAGCATGAGAAAGCTCGCAACTATTAAAGAATTACACCTTTTGTTATGAGTAAGCATAGAGCGACCGCTTAAGGGTAAAATAGTTGCACTGCACCCTCTGACTACTTCAGAACTGGCTACGTTTGTGATCATGGGCGCACATTCGTGACGGGGTCCATAATGAATGAATAATGAATGAAGCGATACCGGGTCCATAATGAATGAATAATTGAAAATATGGGATACCCAGAATAATCAAAGTGCTAAATTTAATCATAATCAATATTTATGATTATTTTCTAATAAGAAACACAATCTAAATTTGATTATCATTTGAAATTGGAGTCAGATTAAGCGTAGAGCTAAAGTAATATTGAAACTAAATTCTAATAAATTAAGTGAACTTCACTGGAGCGCTGAAAAGACATACACGCATTATCCCTTCGCCCACACCGTTGGACTCCGTCTTTGGGCCATTGGGTGGTCTTTACAAAGATCCATTTGATCAAAAGTTATTCCATTTTATAAAGTCATTTAGTAAAATCATTCTGATCAAAGTTAGCTGTGCCTAGAGGCAGATGACAGTCTGTGATTGTTAGGGTTCTTCCATAAAATTTACAGGAGACATTCATAATCAACAAAGTGTCATTTTATTGACTGCAACACTTACTGACCAAACATTGCACAGAAGAAACAGAAAAAAAAAGAAAAAAGAAAAAGGAAAAAAAACACTGATTAATAAATGGGACATCAGCACATTACTGAGTTCTGGGTCCCTGTTAATTGTCATTAAAGTGAAATTACTGAACTTAAATATACGAGCTTGAAAAAAATGCTTATTTTAGAAGAAAATTTCAGATGACACTCGAGGCTTATATATATATATATATATAAACAAATTACCCCAACACATATTGTCCCAAAAACAAAATTTCCTGTAATTCCCAACTGAATATATAAAGGACACCAGGAAAGACCAATTTTATTTAACAAAATTAAATAAAACGTCAAACCCATATCTTGGTTGTAGTTTCATTTACTCACTAGCGTGCACTCTAGAAATAAATGATTATTGGCTTGACGCTCTTTGAGGTTCAATGCGGGCTAAAGAGACAACGTAGCACCTCATGTTTCAATGTTTGGGTAAATAATATTTAAAGAAACAAAATAATTACATAGAAATGTATAAATAGACATCAAAAACATTAATCCCTTAGATCAAACAAAATATTAATTTCTCATAACAAAATAAAATAAAAAGAGAAAACTAGAACCATTCAAATGAAATGTTTATTCAGTGTGGCCTTAGCTATCACAGTGATCAAATACAATCAACTTGTTAACAAGTTATGCCTGTTTGTGATGACATAACTTAAACGCAAATGCACCAGGGTTCGATTGAATCAAATTGAGTGTGAAACCAGATCCACACTGCAGGGGGGCACTGGGATCAATCGCGCTCGGAATCGTGTGAAAACGCCCTCACACGCAAGCAGCATGGAGAGGAGTTAATGAAAATCTGTTTCCATATCACCTCACTCTTCCTAATCTGCCACCAAACATTCACCATGTTCTTTAGAATAACGTTGCCTCTAATTAGGCCTGTAATTTTAGAAGGTAACTGTCACGGCCAGCTCGTTCCCGACCGTAACATAAAGAGGATTACACATACAAGCAGGCGTTTGCATTGCAAGATTATTTATTAAGGAAAAAATTATCTGTTACAGAAATATAACACAATGTCTAGGGATTTAAATAAACAAGAGAAAATAATAGTCCAATGGGCCAATAAATGTTGGTAAATAAAAGACAAACAAAAAGAGAACAAATTGGAGCAAACGACTTCTCTGGGGAACTAAGTTCCACCCATAAATTATCCAATTAACAGTGACTTCACAGTCGAATGAAATACTGCCACCATCAGGTAGAGAATAAAAAGACAGGGTCATAAAAGTATATATATACTACAACCCCAAATCAGAAAAAGTTGGGACACTGTACAAATTGTGAGTAAAAAAGGAATGGAATAATTTACAAATCTCATAAACTTATATTTTATTCACAATAGAATATAGATAACATATAAAATGTTGAAAGTGAGACATTTTGAAATGTCATGCCAAATATTGTCTCATTTTGGATTTCATGAGAGCTACACATTCCAAAAAAGTTGGGACAGGTAGCAATAAGAGGCCGGAAAAGTTAAATGTACATATAAGGAACCGCTGGAGGACCGATTTGCAACTTATTAGGTCAATTGGCAACATGATTGGGTATAAAAAGAGCCTCTCAGAGTGGCAGTGTCTCTCAGAAGTCAAGATGGGCAGAGGATAACCAATTCCCCCAATGCTGCGGCGAAAAATAGTGGAGCAATATCAGAAAGGAGTTTCTCAGAGAAAAATTGCAAAGAGTTTGAAGTTATCATCATCTACAGTGCATAATATCATCCAAAGATTCAGAGAATCTGGAACGATCTCTGTGCGTAAGGGTCAAGGCCAGAAAACCATACTGGATGCCCGTGATCTTCGGGCCCTTAGACGGCATTGCATCACATACAGGAATGCTACTGTAATAGAAATCACAACATGGGCTCAGGATTACTTCCAGAAAACATTGTTGGTGAACACAATCCACCGTGCCATTCGCTGTTGCCAGCTAAAACTCTATAGGTCAAAAAAGAAGCCATATCTAAACAGGATCCAGAAGCGCAGGCGTTTTCTCTGGGCCAAGGCTCATTTAAAATGGACTGTGGCAAAGTAGAAAACTGTTCTGTGGTCAGACGAATCAAAATTTGAAGTTCTTTTTGGAAAACTGGGACGCCATGTCATCCAGACTAAAGAGGACAAGGACAACCCAAGTTGTTATCAGCGCTCAGTTCAGAAGCCTGCATCTCTGATGGTATGGGGTTGCATGAGTACGTGTGACATGGGCAGCTTACACATCTGGAAAGGCACCATCAATGCTGAAAGGTATGTCCAAGTTCTAGAACAACATATGCTCCCATCCAGACGTCGTCTCTTTCAGGGAAGACCTTGCATTTTCCAACATGACAATGCCAGACCACATACTGCATCAATTACAATATCATGGCTGCGTTGAAGAAGGATCCCGGTACTGAAATGGCCAGCCTGCAGTCCAGATCTTTCACCCATAGAAAACATTTGGTGCATCATAAAGAGGAAGATGCAACAAAGAAGACCTAAGACAGTTGAGCAACTAGAAGCCTGTATTAGACAAGAATGGGACAACATTCCTATTCCTAAACTTGAGCAACTTGTCTCCTCAGTCCCCAGATGTTTGCAGACTGCTATAAAAATAAGAGGGGATGCCACACAGTTGTAAAAATGGCCTTGTCCCAACTTTTTTGAGATGTGTTGATGCCATGAAATTTAAAATCAACTTATTTTTTCCTTAAAATTATAAATTTTCTCAGTTTAAACATTTGATATGTCATCTATGTTGTATTTTGAATAAAATATTGAAATTTGAAACTTCCACATCATTGCATTCTGTTTTTACTCACAATTTGTACAGTGTCCCAACTTTTTCTGATTTGGGGTTGTATATAACAAGTTGTATAGCGGAATCCCATTCAATGTCGCTGGCTCACACCCAATCCATATGGAATCCGGATCGTTTATGAACCATTCCAAAAGAAATCTAGACTGAGCAGTCAGCAGATATATCTTAAGATAAAGATCTGAGGCACTCAGGAGGATGAAGATTAAAAAGCCTTTATTAATCCATGGCTAGTCTCATAAAAATAAAAACATGCCTACGCGTTTCAGCCAACAAGGCTTTCGTCAGGGCTTGAAATGTTTGACAAACAGCTCACTTCCTTATTAAGACCAGTGATCAATAACAGCTGCTTAGGTTGAACAGGTAGGAAGTCACATGATTAAATGACTAGTGACTTTAAACCATGGAAGTTGTAATTCCCTTAAAATTATAGGCATAGAGCATATTGAAAACTCAATTAGAGGAGGTGATAGGCTAAAGAAACTCTTGCAAAGAGAATCATTTTGGATTTACACTTTGAAAGCTACATGTTACGTCACAAAATCTACAGCTAGATTTTGTTCCTTTTTTGTAATTTAACACTTCTTTTACGTTTAGTGGCTTTATATCTTTAGTAGTAAGTGTTTTGTTTTTTTTTCTAGTTTAATGTTTGTAGAAATGTATGCTTTTGCTCTGTAGTTAAATTTATTAGTTTAATTATTTAAGGTTTTTTTTTTGTTTTGTTTTTTGTAGAAATATATGCTTTTTCTCTGTAGTTAAATTTACCAGGATTAATGATTGTAAGCAATTTTTTGTGACACTAGTCATTTAATCATGTGACTTCCTACCTGTTCAACCTAAGCAGCTGTTATTGATCACTGGTCTTAATAAGGAAGTGAGCTGTTTGTCAAACATTTCAAGCCCTGACGAAAGCCTTGTTGGCTGAAACGCGTAGGCATGTTTTTATTTTTATGAGACTAGCCATGGATTAATAAAGGCTTTTTAATCTTCATCCTCCTGAGTGCCTCAGATCTTTATCTTAAGATATATCTGGATCCCTTCACTGAAGAGCACCGGAGGTATTTACATATTTTTACACCCAAGAAGCACTCCCAGCATTTTCCTGCTGTTTGTATCAGTCAGCAGATATGTTGAAAAGCACAGAGCTGCCAGGTTGCCTGCTTTGACAGGGTAACACAACACACTATACTGCAGCCTGGGTCTTTTCTTTGCCCATATGAATGAAATTATTGAGCTAATTAAATTGGCTCTGATAGGAAGCATTTGAAATATATAGAGAAGACGCGGAAGAATATTAATTTAGATTTAAATTTAATTAAATGATAAAGGCAGGCTGCACCATGACTGCTGTTTATGTTTCACTGATTGTAAAAGGGGGACCAAATTTAAACTATATAGCTCTGATAATCGACGAGAAATCTTTAAACCCAAATAGGAGAACAATGTTGTAGACCAATGGAATGGTTGCAATATATTAGGGTCTGTTCTATATGCACTATTAAGAGGCATAACTTCACTTTTTGAAAAGTTTATCTTATATCTGGGAAAACAAACTATACTCACTAATCAGTCTTATCTGCTTAGGAATGAATTGCTTGGGGGATTCCAGATACAACAAGAAATCATCAGCATTTAAAGTAATGTAATCGTTTGGTTTTAGCCAGGTTTCTGTCAAACACAGCACATCTAGATTATAGTCTGTAATCATAACATTAACAATATGTGCTTTTGTAGTAAGGGATCTAATATTCAGCAACCCAAGCTTTATCATTTGATCATTTGTATTATATCTGTTTATTATTTGTTGAACATCTATTACATTTTTACCCTTAGATGGGTTTGGAAGTTTTTTGTATGTCCTCATTCGGGGAACAGACACAGTCTCTTTATGATGATATCTAGGTGAAAGAGGCTCTATGTGATGGGATTTATCTGACCTTGGTGACGTGAGACAGCTAGCAGACGGTCGGTTAAGCCAGTCTGTCTGCTTCTTGATCTGAGCCCCAAGTCATGTTTGAGCTCTAAGACTATGTGCCATATTACTAGAGAGAAAAGCAGCACCATCCCAGGAGGGATGAATACCATCTCTTTTCAACAGGTCAGGTCTGTTCCAAAAACTTTTCCAATTGTCTATGAATTCTATATTATTTTGCGGACACCACTTAGACAAGCAGACATTGAGTGAGGACAATCTACTAAGTATCTCATCACTCCTGTGAACAGGAAGGGGGCCAGAGCAAATTACAGTGCCTGACATCGTACTTGCGAGTTCACACACCTCTTTAACATTAATTTTGGTGATCTCCGACTGGCGGAGTCGAACATCATTAGTGCCGACGTGGATAATAATCTTAGAAAATGTACGATTAGCATTAGCCAGCACTTTTAAATTTGCTTTGATGTCAGGTGCTCTGGCTCCCGGCAAACATGTGACTATGGTGGCTGGTGGCTCTATTTTCACGTTCCGTGTAATAGAATCGCCAATAACTAGGGCACATTCAACAGGATTCTCAGTGGGTGTTTCACTGAGTGTGGGAGAATCTGTTTGAAGTTGTAATCGGAACGGAAGAGTGGTGTTTTGTCCCGCGACTACAGCGCCTCACTGTCACCCAGTTGCCCTGCTACACGGGCTCTACTTCAGCTGGACCCGAACAATGTAAAGAGTTCACTAAGCTAGTCGCATCCAAAGCAGTATCTAAAGCCCTTGCACTCTTACAATTAACCTTGATTAAAGCTTGGATGCGTGTCTCTAGTTCTGAAATCTTCCCCGTCAGCTTTACTATCTCCCTGCATTTATCACATGTAAATCCTGTGCTGACAGAGAAGGATATGCTAAACATGTTGCATGAGGTGCAAGTAACAATAAGAGGAGAAGATGACATGACTTACCGTGTTTGTTGACTGATCCTACTCACCTAAGTTGTTTGATGGACTCGTAAAAGGCGTGAGAGAAAAATAAATAAATAAAGAGCGCACGGATGACACGCTAAGAGGCTAGTGAATTACTAGCGTGTTGTGTTAGTAATAATGATTTAGATTGAAGCTAGCAATGTCAGGTTAATGTGTGATATTGAGTAAGTTATATTTAGCAGTATAAACAACAAGGAATGATAGTAAATAATGATTCTAAGCAGAAAGAAATACGAAGCTTACAGACGCAAACCAACGCAACAGCAGCAGAAGCGACGAGGCAAACAGGAGCAATCAATTTTAGCAATTGCATTTTCCAAGACAAGTTAACTTGACAGCTCTGTCCTGAGATCCAGGCAGATATTTCTTAAAGCATGTTAATTAATAATTTTTTTGTAAAATTATTAAATTGTAAAACTGGAATTTATTTTTTAATGTGGTCAGCATTTCGTGTGCCGCATTTGCATCCCTGACGGGCCGCATGCGGTTGAGAACCACTAATATAGAGATCAAAAGTCACTAAAGTCACTAAATCCGTATAAGTATGTGATGGGGAGCCGCCTCGAGAAGTAATTACATCCAAAAAGGCCGCCACCTCCTTTGGGTCCTTAAACAACCTTTCTCACCCGTCCACTTTAATCCTAAGAATTGCCGGGTATAACATAGCAAAGGCAATTTATTTCTCCTTGAGCCGTTGTTTAACTTGAAAAAACTCTTGCCTCTTCCTCACCACTACTGCGGAGAAATCCTCGAACAACATGATGCTGGCTCCGTTGTACTCCAGGTTGTGCACTTTCCTTGCAGCCTGCATAATCTGCATAGTACTACTGCTGAGTCTACTGATAAGCTGAAAACTGCTGCAACCTGAATATATATATACAAAACTAAAAAGTCGAAGAAAGTTTCCAGTATGTTCAATGTGTTTCAACTGTTTTGATTAATACATTTAAACATTTACTTTTCCCCCTTAAAACCTTAGCAAAAGATTGGTTATGTTTTTTAACTTTGTCAACTTATTTAAAAATTTAATAAGCTGTTCCTGAAAAGATATTGCAATATTGATAAAACAAAATAAATGTTTAGTTTGACAGTTTTACAAACCATTCATTGTGTTTCCACCTTTAAAATAATATATTGGTTTATTTAAGAGTCGGAGGGACTGTCAGCCACGTCCAAAAGTGAGTAACTTTAGTAAATTGTGGATCAGTGCTGATTCAAGACACAAACTGTTTAGATTGATTCAGTCCGATTTTGGTGAAGTGGTTCGACCTGTTCACAAAAAAAAAAAAAAATGGTTAAAAAGAAAGATTTGTTAACGAACCGGAGATCACTAGTCACTACTTGTGTTTTATTGTCATTGTCATTAGCTCCTTGCAGTTTTCTGCTAAAACTATTTTTTTTCACACAGTTACAAATAATACCTAATGAATGGCTGAGGTAGGTATAAATGTGCAAGTCATGAGGACTGTTGCTGTGTGTTTTTATAGATTGTCTGGCTGTATGGTGACAGAGGAAGGCTGTGGTTATGTGTCTTCAGCTCTGAGTTCAAACTCACACCTGAGAGAGCTGGATCTGAGCTACAATCACCCAGGAGATTCAGGAGTCAAGGAGATCTCTGAAAAACTGGAGGATCCAAACTGCACACTGGAAAAACTCAAGTATGTGAAGCAGGAATAGTTTTGATTAAATCACTCCAAAAACAGCATTACCATATTCACTTATTACAAACTAGTTTGACTTTAATTCTTTCATACATTTACAAAAGTTCCAATTGATAATTAACAGAGGTTTAGCTCTAGTTATGCTACTGAATGCTTCATTCTGATTGGTTGATGAATGTGTGTAATTATTTTCCAGTAAACCCACAGCTAAAGTAGTTCCAGTCATGTCTTGACCACATTACAGTTCCATATAACTTTGTCAAATCATTTCAGTAATGTCAGCCTTCACCTTACTTTATATTCAAGAATTGTTTCCCTTTCAAGAAGAGGGCAGAGCTTCAAGAGCTCATGATCCAGTGGCAACAAACAGGACAATCTCACTCATTAAAATATGTTAGAATCTGTACTAGCAGTGTTCAGTTCGAACTGGTGTCTGACAATAATGCCTACAGAAACAGATAATATATGCTGCATGGAGATAGTGCAGGTATAGTTTAGTTTAATTACAGTTATAACTTATTGTAACGTATGGATCCACTGAAGGCAAGTTTGTAGAACCCAAGTGCAGTTTATTTAAAGATCCAAAACATAAAACAAAATACAAAACAAAGACCTGGCATGGCAAAACATGAAACATAGGACTCACCGACAGCAGTTACACAAATAAAATACAAGACAAAGACACATGACAAACATGAGGGCTTAACCCCCTGGGGTCGGCGGTATCGCCGGCGATACCAGCTCACTTTTTTTCTTATCAGTACAAAAGAGACTCTAAATAGTCTGTTGATTTTGATTTTACATGTAAGTGTTATACATCAATCAAAACGCTTAAATGTCTTATTTTATTTGTGTACACTCAAAATAAAAACAAAATGTTGTGTTTTTTGTCAAATAAAGAAAATAAACATGATGTACGTTCTGCTGTCTCTCTCAATGTGAAACTCATTCTGAAACGCGACAGAAAATGGCCTGTAACTCAGCGAATGTTTGTCACACAGACTTGAAATTTTTAAAGTATGTAAGTTATATAAAAAACAAATATTCTATGTTTAAGTAATCTATATGAAAGCAGCGGCATGTACAGTTTCTCAAACGCATCCTCATTAACTCTAATGTGACCACGCGAGCACGAGCGATTGACATGCAAATGATCCACGCGGAGAAACGAAGACCTGTAAACGCGCTCATTACCTCAAAACAAAGAATCAGAAACTTCGGTAACTTAATCCTCTCTGCTTTTCATCGAGTTTGGAAGACTGTGTTTGTGCTGTGCTGTTTCACTTGGATTTACCTCAGAAGAACGCGATTTGAAGATGAGAAGATTTTTAAGGTAAGACATGTTAAACTGGTGGTGCCAGATTAAAATGTATGTTATGAAATGAGATTGGAGTAAAAACATGAACTAAGCCTAGTATCGTACATGTATATGTATCTATAAATAGACAGAAACATGTTGAAATGTGAACTAGACTGGTAGGCAACCTTTCAGTGTCCGACACGAGGATGTTTTTATATTCTATAATAAAACACAGCATGATAAAAGTAGGCTAGTATGAGTGTATACTATGGTGAATATTATAATGTTTAGAACCGTGTTTACTGTTAAATACTGTGTTTGTGGATATCTGCTCAAACGTAGATGTATAATATGGTAACAATAATTAGTTTAATAGTTTTGAACGGCTTGATCACTTCAGTAAATGTTCTCTGCATGCGTTTGAAAAGCAAAATGTGCCAAACAATAGGCCTAGGCTTCATTTTTGTAAACTTTTTTTAGGTTGAAGTAACATGATAATCAATATATTTTTCTCTAGTGCAGTGTTACTGAAGTGGTCCTTTTTAACGATTTATAGGCTATTGTTATTATTTTATGCAGCACATAACATATATATATAATGAACACCAGTTTGTTGTGCCTTGTAGGCATAAGCTATGTGCTGCAATATATATATATATATATATATATATATATATATATATATATATATGAGGAGCTCTTTTCCAAAACGGGATAAATCCATTTCAGTAGTTTTCAGGAAAATTAAATTTTTTACCTAGACCCACACATTTTGTGAATATTCAATTTATCCTGTTAAAATGTTTTTTTTGGCTCAGTCTGAACATGTTGAACAATGATTATTAAATCAAACAACAATTTTGTTGATGATATATTCAAAGTTAATTTTTTTTTTTTCCAAAACGCTATAAATCCATCAATTTTTGGAAAAAAATTATGGATGGTTGTTTAAAAAACAAACAAACAAGAGAACGTGCAACATATAATCAGGTACTCATAGTATAGATTCATATAAATTAAATAAGTGCAAATGCATGAAATAAATAAAAGCAAAATTAAATAAATAGTAAAATAAAATAAATAATAAAATAAAATAAATAGTAAAAATAAAATAAATATTTCCAGTGACATGTTCTAATATTGTCCACCACATAAAACAAATAATTTAAAAATAACACACATACAAATACCAGTCCTTAAATACAACAATGTTAAAAATACATTCAAATCATTTAGTAACACATTTAGGCTAATAGTCATTCGGTGCCGAACCTGGAAAAAGTAAAGTTCTCTTACGAGAGATTCTCTCGTACTGCGTAGAATACGCTAGGGGAAAATCCTTTTCCACGAGAATACTGAAGCCAAAAAATTATCCTTAATTTTGTATTAATGTAAAACGCGTTGCGGCAGCATACAGACATAGGCGAGGCAGCTCGCGCGCCTATTGGCTGGTCTGCTGGCAACTGCTTAAGCCTATCGAGCGAGACCTAGAGTGACGTCAGACCCAATGAGGGCGCTTCGCGCCCTCTGCGTCACGTCCCGCCGAAACGGGCGTGGCTTAGGTCTATAAATACCGCTCGCAGGCTTCATATCTCTGATTTTTCATCCTTCAGCGAAGCAACTCACATCGCTGGATCCGAGAAGAAGCCGCGCTGTTGAAGAAGCACCTCAGCGGGACGAGTCGACGAAGCTGCTGGCCGCGCCGCCTTCATCGCCTTCCTGCTGCGCTATCCAGCGCCCATATCCTTTCTCTGCACTGTGTGTGTGTGTTCGCCGGCGCGACCCACACTATCTAAAAGAGCTGCGTCTTTTTCAAGATGCCTTCTTGCGGCTCGTGCAAAGCCGCACTCAGCGACGGGGACCGCCATGTCATATGCGCTTCCTGCCTGGGTCAAGAGCACGCAGTTCTCGCGCTCGCTGACGGCGGCTGCCCTCACTGCGAGCTGTTGCCATTAGCGACTCTGAGGACTCGCTTGGCACTATTCAGCGAGACTGCGCCCACACCTGCTGTTGTGCCGCGCCGTAAAAAGCGCCGCGCTCAGCGAATCCCGGAGCCCTCTCCCAGCCGTCAAAGCTCGCCGGTGCGCCCGCCTGCTTCTCCGGTTTCATCAGCTTCACTTCCGGACGGACAGCGGCCGCGGTCTGCCGCTGCTTCTGTCGATGACGCTGATGAGATCGACGCGCTGCTGCGAGAGGGGGATTCCTGCTCTCTCCTAGCATCAGGCAGTGAGGATTGGGCGAGCTCTGAGGATCCCGCCCCCCCTGCCCGTGCTTCTACGGGGAAGAGAGCGAGCATTGAGGCGGAGCTCATGCGCGTACTCACTCAGGCCACGGCGAGCCTCGGCCTCGAGTGGATTACGCCTGAGCAGCCTGCTCACAACCGGCTGGACGGCTACTTCCTGCCTGGGGAGCGCGTTTCGCCTGCATCCAAGCCAGCGCCTTTTCTTCCTGAGCTTCATGAAGAAGTCGCTAAGTCTTGGAGCTCCCCTTTTTCGGCCAGGACACGATCCTCTGTCTCTTTGGCGTTCTCCGCTGTCGACGACGCAAAGAACAGAGGCTACCACTCCCTGCCGCCGGTCGAAGAGGCTATTGCAGCTCACTTATGCCCGCCCTCCGCTGGACGGCGTGCTAAGATGGCGCTGCCCTCAAAAGCCTGCCGCACGACGTCAGCCCTGCTCCGCCGCGCTTTCTCCGCCGCCGGGCAGGCCGCGTCAGCATTGCACACCATGGCCACGCTCCAGATATACCAGGCCGATCTCCTCCGTAAGCTGGATGAGAGAGGACCTGACGCAATCTGCGTGCCGGACTTGAGGAGCGCTACAGACCTCGCTCTTCGCGCCACCAAGTCGGCAGCACAGGCCATTGGACGGAGCATGGCCTCGCTCACCGTGTCTGAGAGACATCTGTGGCTGACGCTCTCGGACATGACTGAGTCAGAACGCACCGCGTTCCTCGACGCGCCGCTTTCCCCTGCCGGCCTCTTCGGAACCTCGGTCAAAGACTTCGCCGATAGGTTCGCTGAGGTACAGAAAGCGACCCAGGCCATGAGGCACTTCCTCCCGAAGCGCTCCAGTTCTGCAGCAGGCCGTGCGAAACCGTCTGCTCAGAGCTCACAGCCTAAGCCTCCGCCCACCGCCTCCTCTTCACAACGCCGCCAAACCTAGAGCTCGAGACCGCGCTCTCGCTCATCCGGCCGCCGCCCCGCCCCGCGTGGCCCGCGGCAAAAGGTTGCGTTGAAGCCAGAGGCCTGAAAACGTCCTAGCACGCCTAGGAAAGCGACGGTGTCCAAGTCCCGCTGCGGCCGGACTTCCACCAAAGCTTGCCGCTCGTCCAGTTCCAGGAAATGTGACTGGTCCAGCGTATTTAGCAGCCAACAAGCCGGTTCCATTGCCCGCTTGCCTGCACAAAAAAGCCGTTTTTACGGCTACCCAGATAAATCCCTTAAAGAGTGTATTTTCTGGTGTCCCGGCCACGGCCGACGGTGTTTCATGTGTAGAAAAAATGCCCACTACTCAGTGCCCATTCCTACACACAAGCACAGCCCTTCACACAGGGCTCGCGCACATAAAATCGACTCAGATCGATTGTGCTTTAAACGTAGCAAACGTGCCCACTACTCAGTGCCCACAAACGCTACTTCCCACATGTCTTACGGTCCCTGTAAATACAGGACCAGTATGCATACGCTCTGCTCACGCGAGCAATGCTGTAAAAGTGGTGTATGTGCCCGCTGCTCTGCGCCCACTCCCACACACAGACATGAGACTAGCCCAGCCCTCCCCCTCTCAGTTAGACACTGCAGAGGAGTCGAGCGCGGGCATTCTGCCCGCTGTTATCAGCGCGCCCCCTGCCTCAGATGTCATGAGCGCGACGCTTATGTCACAGCACACAAAAGCCGCTGTATCGCGAGCCGATCAGAGCGTGCTTCGCATCCAGCCCCTAGCTACTCGCGCACTTGCGTGGGAAAAGCTTCCCGGGGTTTCGAGATGGGTGCTGAACATCATAAAAGAAGGCTATTCGCTGCAGTTTCGCCGGCGCCCTCGCCGCTTCATGGCGCGCGTCGAGACCACGGTAGAATCGAAAGTAGCTCATCTACTTTGAGCCGAGATTCTGAAACTGCTGAGCAAAGGGGCTATAGAACCCCTATCTCAAGCTCAAAGCGAAGGGGGGCTTTACAGCAGATACTTCCTGGTGCCCAAAAAAGACGGGGGTCTCAGACCCATACTAGATCTACGGCAGCTGAACAGAGCGCTTCTGAAGCGCCAGTTCAGGATGCTCACGACCAGAAAAATCCTCGCGCATGTCCGCCGAGGGGACTGGTTTGTGTCAATAGATCTAAAGGACGCGTATTTTCAAATACAGATAGCGTCACGTCACAGGCGATTTTTGAGATTCGCCTTCGAGGGCCAGGCATATCAGTACACAGTCCTGCCTTTCGGCTTGTCCCTGGCACCCCGTACATTTACGAAGTGCATGGACGCAGCGCTCGCACCCCTCAGACTACGGGGTATAAGAGTGCTGAACTATCTGGACGACTGGCTGATTCTAGCCCAATCTCACTCGGAGCTCGTGGAGCACAGGACCATTTTACTCGATCACCTCGAGAATCTCGGTCTCGCAGTGAACTGGAAAAAGAGCTCGCTATTCCCCAGACAGATTATATCTTTTCTGGGAATAGAGCTGAACTCCCTGCTAATGACAGCACGCCTGTCATCTCAGCGCACACTGGACATTCGGCGCGCAGCCGGCTCGTTCCGCTGCGGCGCGATAGTCCCTCTCAAAACATTTCAAAGGATGCTAGGTCTGATGGCCTCAGCATCTTCAGTTCTCCAGTTGGGCCTTCTGCGCATGCGCCCACTGCAGTTCTGGCTCAGAAAGAGAGTACCATGCACAGCGTGGGCCTCCGGTCAGCTTCGCTTCAAGGTCAATCAAGCGTGCATTGCAGCCTTGAAACCTTGGGAGGCAAAAGACTGGTACCAATCAGGTGTAAGCCTGGGGACTTCCTCGAGAGTGATGGTGGTGTCCACGGACGCATCCACCTCGGGATGGGGAGCGCTGCTCGAGGGCAGACCGCTTTTTTGGCCAATGGTCAAAGCAGGAGAAGCTCTTACATATCAACTGCCTCGAAATGTTGGCAGTGAGCAAAGCGCTCACGCGCTTTTGTCCCCTCATAAAGGGACACCACGTGCTAATACGTTCAGACAACGTCTCAGTGGTGTCCTACATAAATCGCCAGGGCGGCCTCAGGTCCCTGACTCTGTACAGGCTAACCAGGCGCCTCCTGATATGGGCCCGCAGCAACCTGCTCTCGCTGAGAGCAGCGCACGTGCCAGGGCTCCTAAATATAGGACCAGACAGACTGTCCAGGAACCAGGTTCCGACAGGGGAATGGTCTTTGCACCCACAGACAGTCCAGCTGCTGTGGAAGAAATTCGGCAGAGCGGAAGTAGACCTGTTCGCGTCTCAAGTAAACGCTCACTGTCCAGAATTTTTCTCGAAGAGCAAGGACACGCTGACCCACGAGTGGCCTCGCTGTCCTCTCTACGCTTTTCCCCCCGTCTCCCTCCTGACTCAGGTGGTAGAACGGGTCAGGGAAGAAGGATGCTCAGTGCTGCTTGTAGCCCCACTTTGGATGAGCCAACCTTGGTTCCCAATTGTGATGCAGTTAGCGAGCACCGCCCCGTGGCCAGTGCCTCTGAGGAGGGATCTCCTCTCTCAAGCCAACGGCTCGATCTGGCATCCTCACCCAGAGCTGTGGTCCCTCCATGTGTGGGCCATCAACGGGTACCCGCTGACCTCCCACAGGGAGTGTTAAACACTATCACACAGGCCAGAGCTCCGTCTACGCGACGTCTCTATGCCTCAAAATGGTCAGTGTTCTCTAGCTGGTGCACAGCTCGTGGTGTGTCACCCCTGCATTGCGGTGTGACGGAGGTTCTCTCCTTCCTACAGGAGCTGTTGGATAAGGGCAGGTCCCCTTCCACGCTCAAAGTCTATGTAGCGGCCATAGCAGTGTTCTCTTCGACCACGCTTGGCCAGTCTATTGGAAGGAACGATTTAGTCATTCGCTTCCTTAGAGGAGCTAAGAGACTGAATCCTCCCAGACCTCCCACAGTCCCTATATGGGACCTTTCTACGGTACTGGAAGCCATGAAAGGTCATCCATTCGAGCCCTTGCAGAAGATTGATCTTAAACACCTGTCTTTCAAGACAGCGTTTCTTCTGGCTCTCGCTTCAGTGAAGCGCATAGGGGACTTACACGCGCTCTCAGTAAGCGCGACGTGCATGGAATTTGGGCCGAATGACTCTAGAGTTATACTCAAACCTAAGCACGGTTATGTTCCTAAATCCCTCAATACACCGTTCAGAGCACAGGTCATCTCCCTGTCTGCTCTGCCGGTCACTGAAGGAAATATGGACGAAAGCTCCCTTTGCCCAGTTAGGGCGTTAAGAGCTTATGTGTCTCGCTCGTCTGTTTTTAGACAGACGGAGCAGCTCTTTGTTTCGTTCAGCGGGCGTTCTAAGGGACTAGCCGCTTCGAAACAGACCCTATCCAGATGGGTAGTGGACGCAATAGCGCTAGCTTACACAACCAAGGGCATGCAGTGCCCGCTGGGTGTCAAAGCGCATTCCACGAGAAGCATGGCTTCATCGTGGGCCTGGTCAAGTGGGATTGCCTTGCAAGATATTTGTATGGCGGCAGGCTGGGCCTCTCCGTCTACATTTATAAGGTTTTACAACCTAGAGGTTCCCGCACTACAGGCCAGACTACTGTCGGTCTAGTATGGCCAAATCTCATAAACTGACGCTGTCAGTTATGCAGCTATTTGAGTATTGCAGTGCTGCTCTATGCTGCCATAAAGGAAGATAGTGGCTAAACCCCTCCTCTTCCAGGATTCCCTGTGAGTCCCCTGGGTGATTGTGTACTGTATGAACTCCGGGCTGTCGCCCTTGAGTCTATAGTATCAGATCCCAGCACGCACGGCGTTTTACAGTAGGTTCCCCTAGCGTATTCTACGCAGTACGAGAGAATCTCTCGTAAGAGAACGTACTTGGTTACTAACGTAACCTCGGTTCTCTCTAGAGAGAGGAACGAGTACTGCGTATCCTGCCGTGCATGCACGCGCTCTGGTTGCTTCGACTATGAAAAACCAGAGATATGAAGCCTGCGAGCGGTATTTATAGACCTAAGCCACGCCCGTTTCGGCGGGACGTGACGCAGAGGGCGCAAAGCGCCCTCATTGGGTCTGACGTCACTCTAGGTCTCGCTCGATAGGCTTGTTGCCAGCAGACCAGCCAATAGGCGCGCGAGCTGCCTCGCCTATGTCTGTATGCTGCCGCAACGCGTTTTACATTAATACAAAATTAAGGATAATTTTTTGGCTTCAGTATTCTCGTGGAAAAGGATTTTCCCCTAGCGTATTCTACGCAGTACTCGTTCCTCTCTCTAGAGAGAACCGAGGTTACGTTAGTAACCGAGTATGTTTTTTGTTATTTTTTTGTTATTAAGTAATACATTTAGAGTCATTTTTAGTAAAGTGTCAAACCTGTAACAAGCAGGACCAATATGTCCACTACATATGCATGAAAAAAACAAATTATTAAAAATATTCAATAATGATAACTATATTCAATAGGCAAGTCAGTCAGTAATAAATTAAAATAAATACAAACATTGGCAATTCAGAAAAGTGTCTAAGCCCATTGTCTGATTACATAAAACAAATCACATAGTGTGTGTGTATGTCCTTTGAGTATGTGAGAGGAGAGAGCCAGTGTGTGTGTGTGTGTGTGTGTGTGTGTGTGTGTGTGTGTGAGACACACACGAGAGAGAGAGAGAGAGAGAGTGAGAGTGAGAGTGAGAGTGAGGGTGTGAGAGAGAGAGTCTTTTTTTGGGGGGTGTAATGTGTCAAGCCTATAACAAGTAGGACCAATTTGTCCAACAAATATGCATGAAAAACATTCAGTATTCAATAATGCATTCAATAGTGCAATACATTCAGTAAGGCATACAGTAAAGTGTCGAACCTGTAAAACAGTTGTCTGCTATACATCTAAAAAAAAAATCACAAAGTGTCTGTGTGTGAGATGTGCTTTGAGTGTGTGAGAGGACAGAGAGAGAGGGTGTGTGTGTGTGTGTGTGTGTGTGTGTGTGTATGTGTGTGTGTGTGTGGATCACTCGTCATCACTCAGGCCTGCATTGTCAGTCACCTGATACAGTGCATCATCATAAAAAGCCCTCACAGCATCAGACACACCTATTGCTCCTAATAGTGCCAGCACATCTCTCTTTTTTGCGGCCTTGACAGAGCTTTGCTTTGGAAGTACTTCAGGTTTCAGGTCAGCCCACCGCTTGCCCCGCTTTAACACACTATGGAAACAATACTCCCCGTTGTAAGTCGTCTTTACACCCACCTTGTTGGTACTCAAGTCGAGCATTCGTGCTTCACTGATTTTAAAGCTCCTCTGAGCCTTAACACAGTCTTTTGAGGCTGACCTGTAATCAAACGCCTCCCAGTCTTTGCCATAAACAACAAACAGTAGCAGAATTGTGTCCATTTTCCTGATCTTCTGCTCAATTCTGCCAAAGACTCGGTCTGCAGGGAGATAACTGTGGCCCCGTACTGGAAAGGTGTGCTCTATGCCAAGGTTGGGGAAAAGCTGCCGAAGTTCCATCAGCATGGACACCATGCTCATGTTCTTGTTCTGCCCAAAACAAGAGTCGCTGAACAGCCGAAGCCCCCTGGATCTGCTGACTTTGTCCTGAAGTTGAACCTTGATGCAGTCATTCAGCGCAGAAGCAATCATATTGCTGTCTTTGCTACCCTCATTCTCCTGCCACACATACAGATGGACATCATCTTTTTCCTGGTAACTGTTCTCCCCATGGTGCACAACCACAACAAACAGGTACAGATACATCTGGCGTGAGTAATAGGCCTGTCCTATCGCGGTTTTTGGAAGCACCAGGTTTTGCATCATATCAAAACAGAGGGTCACATGACCTTCAGCAACCCTGCCTAACATGTCATAAAAAACGCGCGCTCTGCGACGATGCAAGATGAATGATGCCGATTCCATCCTCTTCTCTGTGTCAGTAAGGTTCGGGTCTGTAATCCTGATCTTGTACTTGGCACAATCAGCGCATGCATCTGTAGCTGGGTGACCGAAGCCAAGATTGAATTCCTTGGAAAACACAGAGTAATAGAGGGAATAGCTGGTTTGAGCATGGCTCTGAGCCTCAAAGAGTTCATGCATCTTGTGCACATTCAGGTCACTGGGGAGATACTTGCGGCCTGGTGCTCCTCTCCGGCCATAATGGCTGGCCCTGCAGGTAAAAGACTGTATGTGCTCAACAATGAGTTGCCTTCTTCTTGCATGCTCCTCACTGTGTCGTGCACCACCTCTTCTCTCTGGGCGAGCCTCAGCAGTCTCAGCGTAATATTGAGCCACCCGGGACACACGGCCTTTGCCGATGCCTGTGAAAGTAAATTATTTAGATTGTCATATACATTGGAGCCAGTATGAAATAAACAGAATTACACACAACTAACTTGCTATTACTCCCTCCCCTTTCAGTTTTCTCCTTAGCAGGGGTTAGGAACTGCTTTTGCTTAACATATCACCTTTCACACACACATCTCTCTCTCTCTCTCTCTCTCTCTCTCTCTCTCTCTCTCTCTAAATTCAATCAGCTTTATTGGCATGACAAAAACAAAACAAAACAAAAAAAACATTTTGTATTGCCAAAGCATCAAAACCTCATAGAAAATGTGTTTGTGAGCCCTGCTCTATAGCAATGACATACCATGTAACA
>NC_137125.1:8014656-8047156 GCF_949319135.1 Squalius cephalus
GTAAAGTTTAAAATATATTGAGTTTCAAGGCAAAGCTAAAAACAGGTTGCATTGATACACATTTTTCCATTACCATCAGTTACGCTGTGATGAAGGTGAATTACGTGTAAGATTCATAACATATACGGTGTTTTGCATGTAAGAGCTTCCACGATGAAAGCACTGTTGGCTCTGATGAGGACTAACGTTACACTCCGGAGACAATTGACCCTTCGCAAAGACCCGCCCCCCTTAGTTACTGTCGCTATGCCCGACAAGCTACGCTGCTCTCACGCAACACCATGTTCTCACGCAGTGAAAAATACATCGCGGAGCAGAGAGGAGACTGACAACACGCTGACAGACAGGACAGACCAGGTTACTTTTCGGTTACTTTTGATATTAGACATATTAAACAAAGTCTCACCTTTCAAATTTGGTCATTTTTTAAAAGAAATTTAAACGATACATACCGTTTTGTGGCTCTTAAATGTGTCTGACAGATCGCTGTAGAGCATCAGTTAAAGCTGCTCGTGAACCGATCATCTCTTCCTTCTAGTTAATTTATAGCATCAAATAAACATGAATGAACATAAGTAGGAATGTTGTTTTAACCGCGGAAAGGCGTCAGTACATTCCGTTTTTCAAGTTCAAATTCTCCCATGTTAATCTACTAACTCTCCTGACTGCTTTGTCGGACAAAATGGCGGATGGCGGATTATGATTGGTCAGATCACCTGTCAATCAAGCTCCCTGCGAAGGGTCAATTAGCCTACCTTTCTACCTTACTGGTTCCTTTTTTTGCCTTTTTTGCCTTCGCTGACTGTATATGCAGGTACTGGGAATTTTGACTGCTCTTTCTCTGCCATAATTGTGCTTCTTCCTAGCTTCTGTGCCTCTTCCCCTCCTCGAGTCAAACGGGTGCGTGCATGTGGGCAGCTCCTGTAGCAGCAGGGGTGGTAACCATGGTTGCGAGGGAGAGTGACAGTCGCCCAGCTAATCATTTCATTCGTTCCGAATGGAAATAAGTAGCTGTGTTTATTGCAGCCTGAGAGGACTACACTGCCGTGCAAAGGCAAAAGACCGTAACTTCGTTTTTGGTCGAAAATGAGTTATTTATATTTTTGGCACATTCAAGACCTTCTTTATCATGTGGATAAGTATCTTGAATCAATTCCGTTTTTTTTTCGAGAAAATAATGATTTGTCTTAACAGTAACTTCCAAAAGCCCATGAGAAACCAAGGCAGAACACCGTAACATCAGTTACCGCTCTTTGGCTTTGTTTTGGAACGCTCAAATTACGAGTTATGGTGCTCTGCCTTTGTTTAGCCGCGCGTCAATATGAAGTTACTGTGCCGGTGTTCAATCAAATAATGCTACCTACCAGATTGTACGGTTATCTGCCTTTGTTTTAATGTCCATTAAAATTTAAATTACGGTGTAGCCTGTGTACTTTGTACAGCTGCCATCAGTCGCTCTAACTTCTGATGTTCTCAGAGCTTTGTCCTGTACAAATGCGGTCAGAACATATGGTCTGAAACCGCTCCATCGACAAACGTGCGATATCGATCGCGAAGGATTATGCAGAGTTGACAGAAAAACGTTACACATTGCCGTATCAGATGAATACAACCAAGAATTAAAGCTTGGCAAACTAGCTGGCAGAGTGCCAAAACTTCGCCTTCAGCCCCGCCCTAAACGCGGTCGATCGAGTCAACGCTGGACTAATAGGTATTTTGTTATGTCAAATGTATTAATAATGCCATCAGAATGCAACCAAAGCACAGGATAGCAATAAGTAGATGGCTATAAATAATTGTAAATCATACAAAATAAATGCCATGATCACTAGATTTTATACAGGTGTTACTATAATGATTTTGTTAATGGTGATCAGCAACTAAATATTGATAATGTGGAAGTTACTGCCTTTTGCCTTGGCATGACTTCTCACTTTTTGCTGACAATACAAAGGCAGAGTACAGTAACTTTAAAATAGTGGTCAAAAGTCAAGTTTGAGCTCAAGATTTTTTTATGTATATAATTTCCATTACTAAAACATCTATTTGCCAGATTTCCAGTGTCCTACCTATAATTAATTTGGCGGGACAACTAAAAATCTTTAAAGTCATTTTTCTCAGTTCCACACTCTAGCGACTTAAGGTCTTTTGCCTTTGTAGGGCAGTACAGACACTCAATTTTTTGTAGAAATACATAAAATTGTGTACATTTTACAATTTTACATTAGATTTTTTCTACGGGGCCATAACGTAAGCTACAAGGTAATGGAGCCCTTTATACATTGTCATGTTTCTTTAGAAATAAATAATGGACAAATGGAGTCTTTAAACGCCTCAGATGTAAAGTTATTCGCTGTCAAAGTGACGCCAAAATGAATGGGAGTCAATGGAATGCTAATGCAAGTGAAGTTCTGCTACAAGATGGTGGCACGCGGCCGGCTTCAACTTCCGGTCGATGGATAACCCGCTTGCTCTTTACTCAGGAACTGACATCATAATACTGTGTCCACACTTATATCCCCGTACTACAACAGACCCCTTACTCCTAGTTCCCATTACAGAACACCTCCCCCTTTTAAGAAAGGAAGGACAGTTTTTTCCAATTGGAACATATTGGATACCTCTTTGAAAAACCTTTAAAAATTCAGTTACAGGGTGCAAAAAATCGGCAACACCTTCTTAAGAACCAACAGTGAATACAAGTCCTTTTTTTTCTTCCTCTTTTCTTTCTCCTCACAAATTCAAACGTTCAGGAGGCCGTGATACTCGACCAGAACTGGTCACATAAGGTGCCCTACTCATATCAGTGTCTCTGGAAATGTTCACTCCCTTAGTGGTGTTATTTGAAATTTAAAATGGATATTTAAAAAAGGAAGTAAAACACCCCCAGCGAGCACTTAAACGCCAAGATACAGCAGCTTCAGGTATCTGTAACGTTTAATCATAGTATTATATTATTCGGTTTTTAATTGTGTCTGATTTACATTTTTTACATTTTTTTGCAACAACGGTTGCAAACCTGTCTTGACACAGGTTGATCACACTTGACCACAGTGCCTACATAACTGTTAGTGAGGTATTCTAGTAGGGCTAGTTCATCAAGGTTTTCAGCCAGTAAACAGGATGGTGTATCGGTCAGAACACAGGAATAAAGACGAGGAGATGTAATTTCTGCTTTTAACTCTATTGAGTTCCAGCAGTACTCATCAGAACAGTCCAATATCCAGTATTGTCATTATAGTCTGATAAAAAACAAATACATCACCATTAGGTACTGACATTTAAACAGTTACAGTACTTACATTACTATGCAACGTAAATAATAAATCCACACACATAATACAAATCAGGATCATCAAACATAAATATCTCAATAAACATTGCTATGCCCCTTTAAACATAATCTACAATTACATAAACGAGGATATTACTCTTTGGAGAAATATAAGGAGCTTCATCTATCTCACTGACCAGTTTACATGAAACTGTATTAAACGGGGTTTACAGAAGGAGCAATGGCGACACCCTCTGGCCAGACAAGGCTACTACACAAACAGCATCCACACATGGTCTCCTGAGCACGAGATTAACTCTTCTTAACTCAATGTTATAAACGTTACTACATAACTTAGACATCAGGGGCCGTATTCACAAAGCATTTTATCTTACCACTAGGAGTACTCCTAAATCGCACTAAAAGATTTTAGCTAGGAGTTTTCTCTTAAAAGTTATTCACAACGCCTTTCAGACCTACTCTTAGTAAAGAAAAATAACAACTCCTAAACTAAGAGTGAGTCTTCGTTGCTATGGATGACGTCATTACTCATGCACGAGCTTGACTGAAGTGACCACCTTGATTGGCTGATGATTGTAACGCGGGAATGATTCCAAACACTTCCCCTACGATGATGAGTGACAGGTGACAGGTCTGAGAATGCGTGCGCTACACAAGTAGTGCGAAGGACGGAAGATGATGAATAACTGAATAAATAGCCTAAATGAATAAAGAGTAAGGCCAAACAAATAGTCTAGTAGCCTAATGAAACATATGAATTGATGCAATATCTTTGCAACATTATTGAATTAATCTGTCACTATATGCCTCTGCCTACGTTTGCAAAGAGAAGAACGTTTTAATTTGATTCACAATGAAACGTTACAATTAGTTTACATGCAATGAGTAGCCTAGTTTTGGTTGTTGTTGGTGGCATTATTGCATCTCTAGTTATGCCTACAATGCTAAATTGTTCCCTTGCGATTGGAAGCTCCTGTAGCCGCCGCATACGCATTTCAAAACATCGCAGCGTGAAATGCCACAAAAAGCGGTTTGTGAATAGGTCTTAGTGAGTTAGGAGTCTTCTCGACTTCTTTTAAGCTGTCCCAGGCTTAGGTGCTACTTTTAGGGCTAAAATGCTTTGTGAATTACTCTTAGTCAAAAAAATTAGGAGTCCTAAAGTTACGAGTGACACGCCCATTATTTTTAGGAGTTGCTCCTAAATTCGCCAGTTACTTTGTGAATACGGCCCCAGAAGGCTCACACCAGTTAACTTAACCAGTTACAGCATAAACATTGTTCTATCGCTATAAATCTCACTCATCACGCTGGGCACATGTTAATGCATGGTAATTCTACAATATAGAAACACAAACACGTTTCCGTACCCACTATAACCATAGACAGTATATAAACTGGACACAGCGACCCCATTGGATTCAACGGAGACAAGTGAAGTCAATTAGAAGCTCTCACTTCCTGGGGGTCGAGCGTACTGCGCAGACTCAAACTGAGCTTGACGACATAGATGTGACGTGAGCAACCCGTCTGTCTTCTAGTAGCTGTGCCGAGAGAAATCTGAATCATTCCCTTCCGAAACTTGCAGAGACGGAGAGTGTGAGTAGGAGGTGTCCATGAGATAGGAGCAGGAGAAACGTTTGCTAAGTATTCTGATTAATTATTTTGTCATTTTGCCTCCATGTCCCCCCGATTGCCCGCGAGCTTCTCCTCCATACGGTAATCTCTCTACTGTGCGACAGAGAGTCGCGTGGTTATGACGCAATCATTAGCCTATTTTTACAAAAACTGCTTCTACAGGGCCATAACGTAAGATACAAGGTAATGGAGACTTTTATACATTGTCGTGTTTCTTTAGAAATAAATAATAGACAAATGGAGTCTTTAAACGCCTCAGATGTAAAGTTATTCGCTGTCAAAGTGACGCCAAAATGAATGGGAGTCAATGGAATGCTAACAGCAGGTGATGGTCTGCTAGCCAATGGCGGTGCCCGGGGAAGCTTCAATGAAATATGAAACAACTCCCAAGAAGAGGACAATTAGGGTATGGCTTGAGGCTGCGCCGGACGTATGTTTGGTTAGCATGGTCTGTGGCAGACTTTTCGTGTCAGTGCAACAATTTAATAAAGAAGATAATAAAAAAAGAAATATTTTGCTAACGAAAATGGTTCCAAACAAAGCATGTTGTTGTTCGTCTCTGCAGCGACACACAGCTGTGTTACTGAATGAATTCACTCAATGATTCACTGACCCATTAAACAGTTTCTTCTTTTCTGAATGAATCGTCTGTTTCGAACGAATCGACTGAATAAATGACTGACCGACTCACTCATTAAGGCTGTGACAATTTTACTTTCATATTTCAAATTACCATTCTAATTTTCTCATAATTTCATATTTCTGTATTCCAAATTTTACAAAAGATACATTAGTCTCATAAGATTATTTATGCAGTTTGTAAGTGCTGTGTAAATGCATGTACCAGTGCTCCTTCAAAGATATAAGTGTATAGAGCCCTGTGTTTATAATTATACTTGGCTTTAAGTGTTCGTGTGTGTATCATGTATGTGAGTGTATAAAGTAAGAATAAGGTAGCCTATAAAATTACTATGTGCATGAAGAATGGGTGAAGATTATTTTTGTTATTATAGAGATTCTTTATTCACTTTTTTTATCTATTCTCACAAAAATCATGTTAAGTAAAGGTTATTTATTAAAACAATAGAGCTGAGCTTTTACCATCTATTTACCATCATGTCTCAGATGAGTCAGCTAGGAAAGCAGAGGCTTTAGCAACAGAAACACAGAAAGAAAGTGAAAGGGATGATCTAGGATCAGTGCAGACCGGCCCAAAACACGTGAAGCTTCAGCACTACAAAAGAGAAAAGAGCTACAAAACACTCAAACACATGGAGATATTACAGAACAGCTTCATAGAGCCCGTGGAGGAGAAATAACTGAGAGACGGGAATACCTCCTGTAGCGTATGAGCAGATCATTGTTTCTGAGTTAATGAATCATGGCTCGTTGAATCTAAACACAAATGCACTTTCATTCTTAAAATCCAAGCTCTGGCCTCTGAACTCCCTAATACAAATCATGCTTCGACTCCAGCTAGTCTGCAACAAATGGTCTTTAGCGACACTTTATGGATTGCCAGAACAACACGACACCGCATCTTCTCATTTCAGTTGTGTGTGTGAGAGCATTTCAGTTGTGTGTCTGTGAACGTTTCAGTTGTGTGTGTGAGAGAGCATTTCAGTTGTGTGTGTGTGAGAGCATTTCAGTTGTGTGTGTGTGTGAGCGTTTCAGTTGTGTGTGTGTGAGCGTTTCAGTTGTGTGTGTGTGAGCGTTTCAGATGTGTGTGTGAGAGCGTTTCAGTTGTGTGTGTGTGAGAGCATTTCAGTTGTGTGTGTGAGCGTTTCAGTTGTGTGTGTGAGAGCGTTTCAGTTGTGTGTGTGAACGTTTCAGTTGTGTGTGTGTGAGCGTTTCAGTTGTGTGTGTGTGAGCGTTTCAGTTGTGTGTGTGTGTGAGAGCGTTTCAGTTGTGTGTGTGTGAGTGTTTCAGTTGTGTGTGTGTGAGCATTTCAGTTGTGTGTGTGAGAGCGTTTCAGTTGTGTGTGTGAGAGCGTTTCAGTTGTGTGTGTGTGAGAGCGTTTCAGTTGTGTGTGTGTGTGTGTGAGCGTTTCAGTTGTGTGTGTGTGTGAGCGTTTCAGTTGTGTGTGTGAGAGCGTTTCAGTTGTGTGTGTGAGAGTTTCAGTTGTGTGTGTGTGAGCGTTTCAGTTGTGTGTGTGTGTGAGCGTTTCAGTTGTGTGTGTGAGAGCGTTTCAGTTGTGTGTGTGTGAGCGTTTCAGTTGTGTGTGTGAGAGCGTTTCAGATGTGTGTGTGAGAGCGTTTCAGTTGTGTGTGTGAGAGCGTTTCAGTTGTGTGTGAGAGCGTTTCAGTTGTGTGTGTGAGAGCGTTTCAGTTGTGTGTGAGAGAGCGTTTCAGTTGTGTGTGTGTGAGAGCGTTTCAGTTGTGTGTGTGTGAGCGTTTCATTATAGTATGTGAATGAATTTGGTTTGTATGTGAGAATTCTGAATAATGTCCCGTACACACACACACACACACACACACACAAACACTCTCACATACACGTACACACACACACTCTGTCAAACACACTCACATAAACACTCACACTCAAATATACACACACACACACACACTCTTACACATTTGCACACACTCACATACTGTCTCACAGTCGGAAACTCGCACACACTGTCACAAACACTTGCGCACACACGCACACACACACTCTCTCACTCTCTCACAAACACACACACGCGCGCTCAAAGAAACACACACTTACACGTGCACATTCACAATCTCTCACACGCATACACACACATAGACACTTGCACGCACATATGGACACACACACACACTCACACAAACTCTCTCTCAGACACAAACACCCTCTGTTAGACAGAAACACACACACTGACACACTCTCACAGACACACTCTCACAGACACACTCTCACACACACACACACACACACAGTCTCTCTCTCTCTCTCTCTCTCTCTCTCTCTCTCTCTCTCACACACACACACACACACACACACACACACACACACACACACACACACACACACACACACAGCATCTTTAAGAATCCTATCATTTCTGTTTGGTAACCATGGCGATTTTAGTCAGAACCTCATTCAGGACAAAAGCTGTTACAGAATGATATTTCTTTAGTGCTTTATTATCATTCTACAATCCTAAATGAACGAGTCAGATCTGAAATGAAGACTCAAGATAGAAAGTTTCTGTAATTCACTGATGTGTGTTTTCTCTCCATCAGATTCTCATCAGTTCACTCTGGATCTGAACACAGCGAATAAACTCCTCCGTCTGTCTGAGGAGAACAGAGAGATTACTAACACTTTCCCAGAGCTTCAGTCGTATCCTGATCATCCAGACAGATTTGATGATGTGCCTCAGGTGTTGTGTAGAGAGAGTGTGTGTGGACGCTGTTACTGGGAGATTGAGTGGAGTGGTGATTATGGTGTGTGTATATCAGTGTCATATAAGAGCATCAGCAGGAAGGGATCGGGTGAAGAGTGTGTGTTTGGATCTAATGATCAGTCCTGGAGTTTATTCTGCTCTTCCTCTGGTTACTTATTCAGACACAATAACATAGAGACTGAACTCCCTGTAGAGCCCATCAGGAGGAGAACAGGAGTGTGTGTGGATCACAGTGCAGGAACTCTGTCCTTCTACAGCGTCTCTGACACACTGAGCCTCATACACACAGTCCAGACCACATTCACACACACACTCTATCCTGGGTTTACTGTTTATTCTGGATCAGTGAAACTGTGTTGATGAATGAGAATAGACTGATGAGAGACACTACCCATAATGCTTTGAGCTGCATGATAAATCAGTGACAGTGAGATGATGTTCTAGAGTCTCTTATTGTCTCTTCATTACATTAATAACACAGCTGAACTTCTGTCAGTGAAATAAAGAGAAACAGACAATGATACACAGAGAAGAGAGAGGAAATATGAGACACAATGAGACTCACTGAAACATGTCTGGATGATACGAGCAAAACTAGACTTTCAACTCTAAACTCAGTTTAAGACATTCAGAGATGTTTTATCTGAACTTCTCCATCTGTTCAGAACATGATTCACACACACACACACACACACACACACACACACGCACACACACACACGCACACACACACACACACACACACACACGCACACACACACACACACACGCACACACACACACGCACACACGCACTTCGGATCTGTTCAGAACATGATTCACACACACACACACACACACACACACACACACACACACACACACACACGGATCTGTTCAGAACATGATTCACACACACACACACACACACACACACACACACACACACACACACACACACACACACACGGATCTGTTCAGAACATGATACACACACACACACACACACACACACACATCGGATCTGTTCAGAACATGATTCCTCTGCTTTGGGTTATGTGTGTATTATTAAAGACGCTTCTGCTGTAATATATTGTGTACTGTACTAAACCTGTTAGTGGTTCTGGATTGATCTTTATCTTTTTATTATTATCTTTGTTTTCTCTCTCTTTTATTTTGTCAATATCACTGTTTGTTGATCAATTCCTGTGTGAATGAAGGATCTCATGATTCTCTGTAGAAACCTGTGTGTGTGTGTGTGTGTGTGTGTGTGTGTGTGTGTAGTTATCATGTGATTTCCAGCATTTATCATGTTGTTATTATAGTTGTTGTCAGGGTTGTGTTTAGTTTTGCTGTTTTTGTTCATATTTGAGTTTCCTCTTGATCTTTATTCCTCTGTTTCTGATTATTGTTCTGTGTATTTATTTACACTCCTGCTTCTGTTCAGTTCATCACACACACACACACACACACACACACACACACACACACACACACACACACACACACAGTCCTTCATTAATGTTGGTCAAAACACTGTAAAAGTGAATCAACACACACCAATGCTTTATTTCTAAATCCAATACCACAATTTTGTAAATGTCATAATCATTTGTTAATAAACAAGTATTCATTACTTCAATGATATCATACATACATTTTTAGCAAACTGTGATTTTGAATTTGTACATTTCTGAAATACATAACTTAGACAGTCTCCTCTGATATCAGATCACTATAAACTGTAATATGGACTCAGCTTTCTGTAAAGCTGCTTTGAAATGATGTATTGTGAAAAACGCTGTACAAATAAATGTGAATTGAATTAAACTTTGAATTGAATTGAATTTGAGTTTTATCTTCTAAATCTGTTACTTCTTCCACACACAGTTTCACACTGAATTCTAATATAGAATTCATAGACAATTGGAAAAGTTTTTGGGGCAAACCTGACCTGTTGAAAAGAGATGGTATTCATCCCTCCTGGGATGGTGCTGCTCTTCTCTCTAGTAATATGGCTCATAGTCTTAGAGCTCAAACATGACAATCTGGGGCTCAGGTCAGGAAGCAGACAGACTGGCTAAACCGACTGTCTGCTAGCGGCCTCGCGTCACCAAGGTCAGATAAATCCTATCACATAGAGCCTCTTTCACCTAGCTATCATCATATAGAGACTGTGTCTGTTCCCCGAATTTGGAAATCCAAAAAAACGTTTAAACCCATCTAAGGTTAAAAATTTAATTGATGTTCAACAAATAAAAAACAGCTATATTACAGATGAGCAAATGCTAAAGCTTGGGTTGCTGAATATTCGATCGCTTACTTCAAAAGCACTCGTTGTTAACGATATGATTTCAGATAATAACCTAGATGTGCTGTGTTTGACAGAAACCTGGCTAAAACCAAACGATTACATTACTTTAAATGAGTCCACCCCGCAAGATTACTGTTATAAACATGAGCCTCGTCCGAAACGCAAAGGGGGTGGTGTTGCTGTAATTTATAGTAATATTTTCAAAACCACTAAGAAATCAAGTTTTAAATATAATTCTTTTGAAGCATTGGTGCTTAATGTAAAAATATATAGTGTAAACGATAAATCACGTTTGAGATTTGTGCTGGCTACTGTATACAGGCCACCAGGGCACCATACAGACTTTATCAAAGAATTTGCGGACTTTCTATCAGAATTAATATTGACTGCAGATAAAGTACTAATTGTTGGTGATTTTAATATACACATCGATAATGAAAAAGATGCATTGGGATTGGCATTTAAAGACATTGTAAATTCAATTGGAGTTAGACAACACGTGTCAGGACCTACTCATCGTCGTAATCATACTCTAGATCTAATATTATCACACGGAATAGATGTGGATGCCGTTGAAATTCTGCAGCAGAGCGATGACATCTCAGATCATTACCTAGTCTCGTGTAATTTGCATTTAGCCAAGGCTGCAAAGCCGACTCCGTGTTTCAAATATGTGAGACCTATCACTTCTGCTACTAAAGATTGCTTTATTAATAATCTTCCTAATCAGTTTCATCATCTTAGCATCTCAGATAGCTTAGAAGAACTAGATATTACAACAGAAACGTTTAACTCTCTCTTTTCCAGCACTTTAGACACAGTTGCTCCGTTGCGCTTAAAGAAGATTAAAGAAAATAGTCCAACGCCGTGGTACAACGAGCACACTCGGGCCCTTAAGAGAGCAGCCAGAAAAATGGAGCGCAACTGGAAGAAAACAAAACTAGAGGTATTTCGCATTTCATGGAAGGAGAGCTCTATTGCTTACAGAGAGGCTTTAAAAGCTGCTAGATCTGCTTATTTTTCAACCCTATTAGAAGAAAATAAACATAATCCTAGGTATTTATTTGAAACGGTGGCTAAACTAACGAAAAATAAAGCTTCAAGCCCAGAAGTTTCCAAGCAACACAGCAGTAATGACTTTATGAACTTCTTCAATTATAAGATTGATAATATCAGGGACAAAATTATAACTATGCAACCGTCTACTACAGTATCGCATCAGGCAGTGCATTGTAGTCTCCCTGAGGAAAAATTTGATTCATTCGTTGCTATAGGAGAGGAAGAATTTACTAAACTCATTAAATCATCTAAATCTACAACATGTATGTTAGACCCTATACCGACTAAGCTACTGAAAGAAATACTTCCAGAGGTCATAGATCCTCTTCTTAATATCATTAATTCGTCTTTGTCTCTAGGATACGTACCAAAAAACTTTAAGCTGGCTATGATTAAACCGCTTGTTAAAAAAACGCAACTTGATCCTACAGAATTAGTCAATTACAGGCCGATCTCGAATCTACCTTTTCTGTCAAAGATATTAGAAAAGGCAGTATCCTCACAACTGTGTTCCTTTCTTGAAAGAAATGATATCTGCGAGGATTTCCAGTCAGGATTTAGACCGTACCATAGTACCGAGACAGCTCTCGTTAGAGTCACAAATGATTTGCTCTTATCATCCGATCGTGGTTGTATCTCTCTATTAGTGTTACTCGATCTTAGTGCTGCGTTTGACACCTTTGACCACAACGTTCTTTTAAATAGATTAGAACATTATGTTGGCATTACGGGAATTGCACTAGCATGGTTTAAATCATACTTATCTGACCGTTATCAGTTTGTAGCAGTAAATGATGAGATGTCTCATCGATCACAAGTTAAGTATGGCGTACCACAAGGCTCAGTACTAGGACCGCTGCTGTTCACTCTGTACATGCTACCCTTAGGAGATATCATTAGGAAACATGGCATTAGCTTTCACTGTTATGCCGATGATACTCAGCTCTATATTTCTTCAAAACCTAACGAAACTTATCAATTCACAAAATTAACGGAATGCATAGCGGATATAAAAAATTGGATGACTTGTAATTTCCTACTTCTGAATTCTGAAAAAACAGAGATTCTAATTATTGGACAAAAAACTTCCTCACGTAATAACCTAGAATACTGTCTAACACTTGATGGCTGCTCTGTTAAGTCTTCGTCGTCGGTTAGGAACCTGGGTGTGCTCTTTGATACCAATCTTTCATTTGAAAGTCACGTGTCTAGTATCTGTAAAACTGCATTTTTCCATCTTCAAAATATATCTAAATTACGCCATATGCTCTCATTGACAAATGCGGAACAATTGGTTCATGCGTTCATGACCTCAAGGCTAGATTATTGTAATGCTCTACTGGGTGGTTGCCCTGCACGCTTAATAAACAAACTACAGCTGGTTCAAAACGCAGCAGCTCGAGTTCTTACCAGAACCAGGAAGTATGACCATATTAGCCCAGTTCTGTCAAAACTGCATTGGCTCCCTATTAAACATCGCATCAATTTTAAAATATTGCTGATCACTTACAAAGCACTAAATGGTTTAGCTCCGCAGTACTTGAGCGAGCTCTTAACGCATTATAGTCCGTCACGTCTATTGCGATCTCAAAATTCCGGCCAGTTGATAATACCTAGAATAGCAAAATCGACTGCTGGCGGTAGATCCTTTTCCTATTTAGCACCAAAACTCTGGAACAGTCTTCCTACCATTGTCCGGGAAGCAGACACACTCTGTCAGTTCAAAGCCAGATTAAAGACACATCTCTTTGACCTAGCTTTCACATAATACATTATAGACTTCTATAATTTAATGTTAGGCTGCATAGATCAGGTCAGCCGGAACCGGGAACACTTCCCAAAAATCCTGATGTACTCGTTACATCATGAGATGAATGGCATCTACGCTAATTTTAGTGTCTGTGTTTATCCCGAGGTTTTCCTGCAGCCTGCCGGATCCAGGCCGTATCCAGATCTGACGAAGGACCTTCGCCTGGACCGATGACAACGCAGTGCTGAAGTGCCAACTAGTCTCTCCCTATGGAGGATCCCACTACCACTCTACAGATAAGGCGTTGTCGGGAAAATCCGTTTCGCGTTCCTACCCCAAAGCAACAAAATAAAATAAAATTCTTTATCAAAATTTATAGGGAAAGACAAGTACTTTGTTTAGGCTTGGCTTGTAGGGAATTCCAAACCTGCATATATTCAAACGCACATAACTATAGAACCCATTCTAAATGCGCATGTGAACGCCATCAGCGTTTCTCACAGGTTCGCGTTTAAAGTCTGTGTAGAGGGAATGGTTTCGTCTTAGCGGCCCCTAATTTAATAACAAATGATCATTGCGACGGAAGCAAATCAATCAAAACTAACTTTAGATGGAAATAACTTAACTGCTGTAAAGCCGAAACAATCTCTGTTACCTTAAATTATACGCTTATCTCTGTAAAGCTGCTTTGAAACAATCTACATTGTTAAAAGCGCTATATAAATGAAGATGACTTGACTTGACTTGACTGTCACACTCTCACACACATGGACTCTTGGGCTGCGTCCCAAACCGCATACTCAATGAGGAGGGACTTCATTTCAATAAGTACTTACTGAACGAGCGCTAAAAGAGTCTGTACTATATAGCCAGATCTCGTTCAGTATGAATGCGACCCGGACATCATGTGACCTATGACGATATCTTCTTATTCTTCTTCTTCTTCTTGTTATGGAGGCAGAATTGTCTCAAATATAATTCACACAAAACACTTATTTTGGGTAAAAATGTATTTTAAATTGTATATACAATTGTAAATTTATATTCTTTATGATTTTTGTGTATGTGAGAGGAAAAGTACAAGTTGTCATGTGGTTTACAGCATTTATCATGTCATTATTATAGTTGTTGTCAGGGTTGTGTTTACAGTTTTTACCAACTGCTTACACACAAAATCTTTTCATGTCACACGATTTTTGAAACCTCTCACTCAAAGTGCAAAACTACATGCCAAATCTTCAAAACCATAAGCTATTTCTCAGCCTTTGACTCAGTTTTCAATTGCATAAAACACTTTTTTCAAAACACTACACACAATTCTCAACCTAAAACACAAAAATCTAACAGGAAGTGACTTGCTTTCCTTTTCCAAACACAACCAATCAAAATGCTACACTTATTCACCAGGTCACACAGACACACTCCTCACATGTGCAAACACTAATTGCTTAACTGATCACTAACCAATCACTGCTTTACTGTAGTATAGGCCTAAATAGGTCAAAGGTCAGATGATCTGTTTTGAACAATAGATTCCTGGGACCCCCGAGACCGGGGGAATATTGTTTTTATACTCAGAACACACAAATACACGGTAACAAATATATTTTATTTTTCCCACAAAAACAATGTACACAGTGCACATCCCAACCAACACAAAGTTGTATATACAGTGGTCTGCATACAATACAACAGAAGAATTGACTGTATACAGTTACAGTAAAATAAAATAAAAATGCAGTGTTGGCATCCATTGCTCCATTGAAGAGCTCACCTGTTGAAGAGCTGACCTGTTGAAGAGCTCACTTGTTGAAGAGCTCACCTGTTGAAGAGCTGACCTGTTGAAGAGCTCACCTGTTGAAGAGCTCACTTGTTGAAGAGCTCACTTGTTGAAGAGCTCACCTGTTGAAGAGCTGACCTGTTGAAGAGCTCACCTGTGGAAGAGCTCACCTGTTGAAGAGCTCACCTGTTGAAGAGCTCACCTGTTGAAGAGCTGACCTGTTGAAGAGCTCACCTGTTGAAGAGCTGACCTGTTGAAGAGCTGACCTGTTGAAGAGCTCACCTGTTGAAGAGCTCACCTGTTGAAGAGCTGACCTGTTGAAGAGCTGACCTGTTGAAGAGCTGACCTGTTGAAGAGCTCACCTGTTGAAGAGCTCACCTGTTGAAGAGCTCACCTGTGGAAGAGCTCACCTGTTGAAGAGCTCACCTGTTGAAGAGCTGACCTGTTGAAGAGCTGACCTGTTGAAGAGCTCACCTGTTGAAGAGCTCACCTGTTGAAGAGCTGACCTGTTGAAGAGCTCACCTGTTGAAGAGCTCACCTGTTGAAGAGCTCACCTGTTGAAGAGCTGACCTGTTGAAGAGCTGACCTGTTGAAGAGCTCACCTGTTGAAGAGCTCACCTGTTGAAGAGCTGACCTGTTGAAGAGCTGACCTGTGGAAGAGCTCACCTGTTGAAGAGCTCACCTGTTGAAGAGCTCACCTGTTGAAGAGCTCACCTGTTGAAGAGCTGACCTGTTGAAGAGCTCACCTGTTGAAGAGCTGACCTGTTGAAGAGCTCACCTGTTGAAGAGCTGACCTGTTGAAGAGCTGACCTGTTGAAGAGCTCACCTGTTGAAGAGCTCACCTGTTGAAGAGCTGACCTGTTGAAGAGCTGACCTGTTGAAGAGCTCACCTGTTGAAGAGCTGACCTGTTGAAGAGCTGACCTGTTGAAGAGCTCACCTGTTGAAGAGCTCACCTGTTGAAGAGCTCACCTGTTGAAGAGCTGACCTGTTGAAGAGCTCACCTGTTGAAGAGCTCACCTGTTGAAGAGCTGACCTGTTGAAGAGCTCACCTGTTGAAGAGCTCACCTGTTGAAGAGCTCACCTGTTGAAGAGCTGACCTGTTGAAGAGCTGACCTGTTGAAGAGCTCACCTGTTGAAGAGCTCACCTGTTGAAGAGCTCACCTGTTGCGCTTTTATGCTAAAGCTCTGATTGCTAATTGTAAAACTGTGTGACGGGTGTTTGCCCATGTGATGAGTCAGTGTGCATATCTGAATGGCAGTGTGTTCCTTGTGAAAACAAGAGATTTTCTGCATGAAAATTGTGCCAAAAGCAGAGAATTGTGTGTAGTGTTTTGAAAAAAGTGTGTTTTAGAACTGCAGTTTGAGTGTAAAGCAGGAATTGTGCTTGTAGTTCAGCAGAATTGGTTCAGGGGGTTGGTGAATGAGTTACATGTTGTGGTCAGTGTGTCTCAAGTACCAGTATTTGTGTGGAAACAATCGAGAAAAACTGTAAAGAATATACTTTTGGTTTACAGTACATATGTTTATGGTTTTGTTGTATGCTACTGTAAACAACAATAATGTTAGACCTGATAAATATTTTCTGTTTCTACACTGCATTGGTGTTTACAGTGTACTTGTTACAACAGATTACTTTCACTGTAGAACATTGTATTGAAATGTAGATATAAGCCTATGAAAGACCAAAGAGCTTTAGATTTAGAACAACAGTGTTTACATGGTATATCCAAAAATGTATTATTATGAAAGAAGTGTTTGCCATTTGATGCAAATGCTTCATTCTGACTTGTGTTTATGGCATTTTGAATGCAGTGTTGCATTTTGAAGGAGATGTGAGGCGTTTTGCATTTTGTGTGTGCAGTTTTGAGAATTGTGTGTAGAGTTTTGAAAAAAGGAGACATAGTTTTGAAAATGTGTGTAAGCAATTGGTAAAAACTGTAAGTAACCCAAAAGTTACTTTACCCGAAGTACCAAGAAGATTTTTAGCTTACTGTGATTTTGAAAATGTACATTTCTGAAATGCATAACTTAGACAGTTTCCTCTGATAACAGACTCTAGATTGTAATATCTCATGTATTTTCTGTAAAGTTGCTGTGAAACGATGTGTATTGTGAAAAACACTGTACAAATAAATGTGAATTTAATTAAAAGAGTTTTATCTTCTAAATCTGTTACTTCTTCCACACACAGTTTCACACATCTTCAATCATAAACCACATTTATAAGGTCGGTGTAATTTCAAAAATATTGTGTTCGATCTCTGTATCAGAAAATACAACAGTGAGGAAAACAATATTGTGAATAAAGCTTATATTCAAGATTTACCATTAGCTTTTATTTTACGTTGTTTACTTTTGATATTATTATTACAACTACTATTAATAATATTTTATGTAACATTATTAGTAATAGTGGCATTTTATGTATTCATTCATTTATTTTTATGATTAGATTTATTTTCTGGTTTTGTATATATTTTTTTTCAGCACCAAATATATATATATATATATATATATATATATATATATATATGTGTGTGTGTAAGGGATAATATTATGCCCGACGAGGTGTCCATTAACAGAAATTATTACATGGCTGGGCTGAATTCCAATGTAGAATGCGGTCTGTTATTTCTTGATAACAGACCGCTGCGAAGTATAACAGACCGTTGCCATGAAAAACAGCGCGTTGCTATGGACGCGGAACGGACTATTTTCTTTGGCGGAAGCAATACAATCGTTTTTAAATCAATAAACTCCTTTTTAAATCAATAATTCGTGGCAAATTATTTATTTATTTTGTAGGTAGCCATGTAATAAGCGGGATAATGTATAGAGAGGCGGTCGTTATAGCGAATAACAACCCCTTCAGGCTGATTCAAGATCCCTCCGCTTCGCGTCGGGGTCCCGTTCAGCCTGTCGGGGTTGTTATTCGCTATAACGACCGCCTCTCTATACATTATCCCTTACTTAATGGACGAGGTTGCTTCCGCGAAGTCCATTAATTTCTGTTAATGGACACCTCGAAGGGCATTATCCCGCTTATACCATGGTCACTTACGAAAGAAAGAAATATTTAATCAATTAATAATACTTTAATGTGTTTTAGAGTAAAAATCGTGAGGGTTTTTATTTATTAAGTCGAGCGCACTATTTAATATCTCCCGTATACAGGCGTTGCCAAGCAACGTGGCCACAGCGACCCGACCGCAGCAGTTGATCAGTGAGTTTGAGCCAGCGCAATCATTTACAACTGTCATCAATGGACACCCTGCAGCCAATCAGAATCGAGTATTCACCCAGACCATGGTATAAATATATATATATAACATATATAACAAATATATATATACAGTTGTGTTCAAAATTATTCAACCCCCACTGAAATTGATTGTTTTGGCCGGTTTGACATTGATTTTGATCATTCAGTCATCCTGCTTACAATTAAATCAAAGAGGCACGTGTAGGTCAGACAAATATAACATTACATTTATAATGAAATAACCACAAATGTCTTTTCTGTGCTCACATTATTATCAGTTTTGGGTCATTCTATGAAAATGGTGGCTTTTTGAACAGACAACTTTTTAAAAATGTAATTCTTTTTTTTATACCAAAACTTATAGTCAGATAATAGTTAACCTCTTAAAATTATAAATCAACTTAAATGACAGCTTAATGTATTTTTATATTTTTACTACATTACATTAAAAAATGCTTGTGCTGCTTTTTTGTCACTGGTGTTACCTATATTTTAGATGACAATTCAGGCTTCCCAGAATGTAATTTGACTATTTAATTTGCATACATAATCAAAGACAGAAAAATGTAATGTAATATTAAGAAACTGTCTTGATTAGTAATAATTTACTTTAAACAGGCATGTGTAAAGTTCTATTGTGTGACATTTTTCTATTTCTACGACTGTGTTTTTTGTTGTAACATTAGAAATAATTGAGGTTGAGTGATCAAAATTGAATGATCATATCCTTATAATGCTTACTAATGAATGCAGCAACAGTTGGGTAGATACAAAAAACATATTCTATGAAACTGTGAACATAGAATGCCAGAAAACCAATATGCCATGTGGTGGTAACACCAGTGACGCAATGTAACACCAGTGACGCAATGTAACACCAGTGACGCAAAGTGAAACCAATGACAAAACATAAGATTATTTCAAACATTTTTTTATACATTTATTATGAAATGCTAACAAGTCTTTATTAATATAATTGTTGAGGCTTTTATGAAACCTTATGTTGAGAAAAAAGTTAGTGGTGTTATTGATTGTCACTGGTGTTATTGTCATGTCACTGGTGTTACCAGCAGCAACAGTAACACCAGTGACGATAACACCAGTGACAAATCTGCAGACAAAATGGCATATCTAAGATGGCGGCCACAGTAGCTCAAACCACACTTCTTAAATTGTAAATAAATCACTCAATCATGCAATTTGAAAAAATATATTAATAAAATTTCATTTCCCCTTAGTATAAACTGTAGAACACCAGTGACACATCTTAAGGCCTCGCATGAAATTATCAAATTATTTATCAAATTGCTAAAAGATGAAGAGAGAGTGCACACTCTCCATGTGCTTTTCAAAACAGCCATGCCTACAATAGACCTTTGACCCAGAAAGAAGTTGGCAAGGATGTTGATTTTTTTCAAAGTGGTGGTTTTTATAAATTGTAACACCAGTGACATGAAATTGAGGGACAGGTATTCCCTGTAAATTATTTATAATATTTAGTTGATATTTTAGTTTTTTAAGTAGTCCACTAAATAACTATACTACTTCCCTTTGTATTATGACATTTAAAGGGGGAGAAAAATATATTTTTTAACTCAAAATATGTCACTAAACCACGACTCCTGACCCGAGGGACAAGCCAATTTCATGGTACTGACCGTGTTCTACAATATATATAAAAAATGGTTTGTAATATAACTGTCTTACATATGTTTTATTAACAATAAAACACTTAAATTAAAACAAAAAACATATATTTTGTGTCATTATCTGACACTTTTAAGTGTTTTTCCTGGTGGTTGAGGCCGGGACAGGAAAGCCACCATTTTCGTAGAATGACCCTTTTATTCAACCCCCAAGTGACATTCAATCTTAGTACTTAGTACAACATCCTTTTACAGTTATAACAGCTTTTAAACGTGAAGCATAGCTTGACACAAGTGTCTTGCAGCGATCGACGGGTATCTTCGCCCATTCATCATGGGCAAAAGCCTCCAGTTCAGTCACATTCTTAGTCTTGCGCACTGCAACTGCTTTCTTTAAGTCCCACCAGAGGTTCTCAATCGGATTTAAGTCCGGTGACTGCGATGGCCAAATGTTCCAGCCTTTAATCTGCAACCATGCTCTAGTGGACTTGGAGGTATGCTTGGGATCATTGTCCTGTTGAAAGGTCCAACGTCTCCCAAGCCTCAGGTTTGTGACGGACTGCATCACATTGTCATCCAATATCTCCTGGTACTGAAGAGAATTCATGGTACCTTGCACACGCTGAAGCTTCCCAGTACCTGCAGAAGCAAAACAGCCCCAAAGCATGATTGACCCCCCGCCATGCTTCACAGTAGGCAAGGTGTTCTTTTCTTCATAGGCCTTGTTCTTCCTCCTCCAAACATAGCGTTGATCCATGGGCCCAAACAGTTCTAATTTTGTTTCATCAGTCCACAGAACACTATCCCAAAACTTCTGTGGTTTGTCCACATGACTTTTGGCATACTGCAGTCGACTCTTCTTATTCTTTGGAGACAGCAAGGGGGTGCGCCTGGGAGTTCTGGCATGGAGGCCTTCATTACGCAGGGTGCGCCGTATTGTCTGAGCAGAAACTTCAGTACCTACATCTGACAAATCTTTTCTCAGTTCCTCAGCAGTCACACGGGGACTTTTCTCCACTCTACGCTTCAGGTAGCGCACAGCAGTCGAAGTCAGCATCTTCTTTCTGCCACGACCAGGTAGCGTTTCAACAGTGCCCTTTGCCTTGAATTTGCGAATGATGCTTCCTATGGTGTCTCTTGGTATGTTTAACATCTTTGCAATCTTCTTATAGCCATTGCCCTTCCTGTGAAGAGTAATCACCTCTTCTCTTGTCTTCCTGGACCATTCTCTTGACTTCACCATGTTTGTAACCACACCAGTAAATGTCTAGAAGGAGCTGAGTATCACAGTCATTTTAAAGCTGCCTAATTGGTGCTTATTAGGCTTTATTGCTGCTCCCTGACATCCACAGGTGTTTTCAATACCTGATTGAAAACACTTCAACGAACCTCTGTTCTTCAGAGTGGTAGTCTTTAAGGGGTTGAATAATTGTGTCAATGAAGAATTCACAAAAGAAACATTTACTACTGTATTACAAAACCAATTGATGTCATTTTAGTTGCATATGGCTCTTTAAGAAGTCCTTGTAGGATTTCATTCTGAATACAATTACAAATGTACACTAAATTCCCTAAAACCATTTACAGCATTGGGGGGTTGAATAATTTTGAACACAACTGTAACATGTTTTTTTTTTCATAATGCATTTTGAGAAACAAAACTATTTAGACAGCGCCAAACACTAAATTCAAACACTGTATTTCCTTTTAGCGATCAGTAAAATCATAAATATATGTAGGCCTATATACATTTATAACGAATGATTTTCTTTTCTTAACAAGTGCAAATGTTAGGGTTAGTAATTTGTTTTTCAAATAAGAAAACTAATCCTATGTTAATTATTAAAAAGTATGGTAATCAGCTGGAACAAGTTAAAGTAGTGAGATTTCTGGGTATGTGGATGGATTATAAATTAAATTTTGGAGTTCATATTCAGAAATTGATAGAAAAGTGTAAAAAAGGAATAAATGTTTTAAGATGCTTGTCAGGTGCGGATTGGGGGGCAAGTTGCCAATCACTGAAAAGAATTTATTATGCAGTGATCAGGTCAAATATAGACTAGGGAAGTATACAGTTCTGCGAGTAAAACTTTACTTAAAAAAATACAAGTAATACAAAATCAGGCCTTGCGAATTTGTTGTGGAGCATTTAGATCTTCTCCGGTAGTATCACTACAAGTTGAATTAGGAGAATTACCGTTGGAACAACGCAGACTTCAATTGAGGATGAGATACTGGTCAGGTGTATGTGGACATCTGGAAAGTCATCCAGTAAAAATACTTCTGAAGGAGTGTTGGGAGTATGAATACAAAGAAACAACAAGCTTTGGTTGGGTAGTAGGGAAGGAGGCAAACAGTTTGGGATTGAAAGAATATTTAATAGCCCCTTCTGTTCCAATACCAGCTATTCCCCCTTGGATGTATCCTATGCCATTCATTGACTTACAAATACATAAAGAGATAAATAAACCAATAAGCATACCAACTGAGTTAGTAGTTAAACAGTATGTAAATCGAGAATATTATTCAGTATTACAGGTATTTACAGATGGGTCAAAGGAACCAGAGTCTGGTAGAACTGCAGCAGCAGTATTCATTCCTACATTTAATATAAAAATTGCAAAAAGAATATCGGATCAGGTGTCAGTTTTTACTACTGAATTACTAGCTATCATATTAGCACTACAGTGGTTTTGAAGAAGTTCAACCAGCAAGAACTGGGATATGATTCAATGGCTGCTCTCACTAGTCTTATGAGTGGAAAATCTGAATCTCAGCAAGATTTAATATTTGAAATTTTGCAATGTTTATTTAGAGCAAGGCAGTTAGGGGTTTTGGTATTCTTCCTCTGGGCGCCAGCACATGTGGGTGTGGATGGTAATGAGGAGGTAGACAAGTTGGCAAAGAAAGCATTAAATCATCCACAAATAGAAATTAATGTATCACTAAGTAAATCAGAAATCAAGAGATTAATAGCAATTGAAATTAGTAAAAGATGGCAAAAGATATGGAATAGTGACTCTAAAGGAAGACATCTTTATCAAATTCAGGAACGGGTTGGAAATGAGAGGAAAAGATATGGAAATAGGAAAAAATATGTAATTATTACAAGGTTAAGAATTGGTCACACTGCATTAAATTATAGTCTTTATAAAATAGGGAAGCATGATACAGGAAACTGTGATATGTGCAGAATGTGCTGCATATGAAAGGGAGAGACAACAGTTAAGTCAAGAGTTACGATGGATGGAAGTTGATACAATTTCAATAAAAGTGTTGTTAGGAAATGGGTCAAGACAATCAAGAATTCATGAATTAATATTTAAATATCTAAATAAAACAGGAATAATAAATAGAATTGATTTTTTATTTTTTTATTTTTTTCATTTCTTCCAAAGCCAAGTATACTCCACACTCCAGATCAGTAGGTGGCGGGAATGCACCATTTATGTTGGTCTGCCAATCCGCCATTAAAACACCAGAAGAAGAAGAAGAAGAAGAAGACGCAGTCCAGGCGGAAGTGGAGAGCCGTTGCTATGGGAAGTGGAGAGCCGTTGCTATGGGCCGCTGCTGCTGTTGTGATGCTCCTCTGATGAAGAAAAGCTCATTTCTCCAGCAACATTCAGCATGAACTGATCTCTGCGCGGACTGACAGCTGTGAGTGTGAGTTCAGTCCGCCGTGTTTTATTGAAGATATGATCCGTAGTCTGTCAGTTTATAATGAAGCGCACGAGCAGCGCCTGTAGTTTATCATCCGTGTTCAATAACAATCTGTTTCAGCACTTTGACACAGAAATCTTCCTCTAAACAATCATGAACATCGACTACATTATCAAAGACATTACTGAATGATAATGTGACACACATGATTATGTGTTTTAGTGCCAAACAAAGTGTAATTATTGAAATAATTGTAATTACTTAATAATTTTACAATTACAAATAGTAAATTAATAACTTATCAAAGTATTTGTAATATTGGTAACACTTTACAATAAGGTTTCATTAGCGAATAACATTAGTTATTATATAACATGAACTAAAAATGAACAGTTCTTCTACAGCATTTATTAATCTTAGTGCATATGTTTAACATTTACTAATACATTTTAAATCAACAGTTGCTTCTGTTAACATTATTTATTCATTATTGGACCTGAGCTGACATGAACCTAACAGTTGTATTTTTTAGTTACTAAAGTGATGTTATCTAATGGGATCTTATTGTAAAGCAAAGTATTATTTACATTTCTTCTTCAGCCAAACACCATTAATAATCTCACAGTGATTGAGCCGCTCCTCTCTCATGAGTGTTTTGAGCTGTCGGGGTTTGGTGTCTCTGAGACGGGAGTGTGTGTGTTTCTCAGGAGTGTGTGTGTGTTTCTCAGGAGTGTGTGTGTTTCTCAGGAGTGTGTGTGTGTGCGATGGCTGGGAAGGTGAAGTGGGTGACGGACATCGAGAAATCGGTGCTGATCAATAACTTTGAGAAGAGAGGATGGATCCAGGTGACGGACAGTGACGACTGGAACTTCTACTGGCAAGACCTCGTTTCATTTCATCCGTTCACACTGACACTGCAAACACGAACTACACACTGAAGCACTTGATCAGACCAGTACTAGGGCTGAATCCCAGTTACACACACACTACTGACAGACTGCAGCAGATTTATTAGGCTGCTGACACTTTAAAGTCCCTGTAAAGTCTAAATTAAGTATGTGTTCTGAGTTTGTCACACCACAGAAAAATGTGTTATTAGCCCCCCAGCAAAATCTGAATGATAAAAAAAGCCGCCAAGTAAATAAAATAAACTGTCAAAATCTTGAAAAAAATGAGCAGTGGTCTCTGCTCTCAAACACTGGGGGCGTGTCCTCTGACTGCGGTGAAACCACGCCCACTCGCGGGAAAGTTGACTCGCGGACACGCACTGCCGATCATGGCACCAGTTGTCGGCACGACGGGAGGATGAAGGTCGAGGCGGGAGATAGTCGGCTCGGCCCCATTCACCAGTAACAGCGGATTATCAGTGAATCCCAGTTGTCTCCGACGAAAGTTTATAAAACTACCCTGTGTAAAATGATCACTACAGAGGCGGGTGTTGGTGGTGATCCCCAGCTCTCCATCAAGGTGGCTCTTCACAAAATTAATCCACCTCTTGTTGATGTGATAATTTTTCAAATAATTAATTCCCATGTTGAAATTACAAATTGTGCAAGGTAGAGAACAGTATTTTCTTTATTGTGATGCTTTACTAAATAACATGTTTTATATTTAAAATCATTAGTGCCGTGGTGTTTTAATGGTATCTAGTCCAGTTCCACCATTCAAATCCAGTTTTGTGTTGAATATCAGTCTGACAAATAAATCACAGGAATGTGGATATCACTTCAGTGCAGTGCTACCTTACTAATTATTAATAAGCAGTAAATTATGAGTTTATTGAGACAATTCCTGTTGTTATTAGTGAATATGTGTTGCCCACACTAAAGTGTTACAAACATTGCATTGGTTTAGGCTGACGTTACCCATAAGCCCTTGTGCTGCAAAGGTTGCTGTAGTCATTCCAGCACTGGTGAACAGGCTTCATTTACACTTACAGCAACACACACACACACACACACACACACACACACACACACACACGCGTCTCATGTTTGCAGTGATGTGATCTCTTTGGCAGGATGAGCATCCAGACCATCCGCAGTGTGTTCAGCGTGGACACCGGCTACCGGCTGACTGACGACCAGATGGTCAACCACTTCCCCAACCACTACGAGCTGACCAGGAAGGACCTGATGATCAAGAACATCAAGCGCTACCGCAAAGACCTGGAGAAGGAGGCCAGTCCCTTGGCCGAGAAGGACGAGAGCGGGAAATACCTCTACCTGGGTAAAACGAGCTGCTTTCTTCCTCTCGTCTCTCTCGTATGTGCCGTCGCTCACTCTCTGACTCTGACCGTAGACTTCGTGCCGGTGACGTTCATGCTGCCGGCCGACTACAACCTGTTCGTGGAGGAGTTCCGGAAGAGCCCGTCCAGCACGTGGATCATGAAGCCGTGCGGGAAGGCGCAGGGAAAAGGCATCTTCCTCATCAACAAGCTCTCTCAGATCAAGAAGTGGTCCCGCGACAGCCGCACGTCCACGTAAGATCGTCCTGTAGTGAGGCAATAGTGCCAAAAATAAAAATAGCTATATATTTAAAGAAACAATAAGATTTTTTGGATTAGTATTTTAGTTCTTTGGTTATTTTGATTTTGCATTTTATTATTATAGATTTTTTATTATAGAAATATTATAATTATATAATGATACTAAAATGTATGGACCTTGTTACACACATTACATACCATAAGGAACATGGTGATGAAAAAAAATATGGCAATTGGGAGAAAATGATTTTGTTTTGTTTTTTTACTTGCCCTGCCAAAATGTTCACTGGCCCCAACACAGAAAAGTAATAAATAAATTAAACAAAATAAAATAGGCTTAGTTATTGTTTTAGTTGTTTTTGGTCCATGTAACCTTAATGAATAAGATTATGACACCAAAAACTACTAGCCTAACTTATCACAAATAGTATATTATGTGCAAAAATGGGTTAAAATCACATTATATTCTAACATTGTAACATTATAATCTAAAAACAAAAATAATGATTTTCATTTTTTAAATTCACTAAACTAAAAATTTAAATAAATACAAACAAAAGCTAAATTGTATTAGGTCTACCCCGTTACAATAGTCTCCTTACAGTAACTGCTATCATAAAAATACACGTACTTGTAGGTTTAAAATTCTACATGTGGCACATTTATTGTTCAACAAAAAATATTTTAGCAATATGTGTATTTTAGTCTGAATTATTGCGCTCATATTTTATTAGTCTGTTTTTTGCACATACGCGCGGCGGCGCTCATTTACGGAAATCTGCAGCATTTGGCAAAATGGAAATATTTGCAGGATTTTCTAAACGCATTACGCAGCAGCGCAAGTGCATCTGTCAGCACATGTATCTGCCAGAGCATCTGACGGGGCAAGCCGCTTTGAACAAACGGTAAACGTGTAGTTTGTACCAAGGTATGTTATTATGGAAAGAAGGAGGCGGGAACCAGCGAACATTTAAAACAAAACTAAAGTAAAGGCGGAAGCCCCTCATAGACGACTGCCGCACACATAAACAAAACATAACATATCCGTTTAAGCTCAGGGAGACGTGTAAGGGTATTCGCGCGCTGTGAGACGCGGCGCTCTGGGTGCGAGTACCAAACTGAGAGACGCGGGTACTTTAGATCTATAGAGAAACCCGAAAGCAAAAAGCGAGAAAACACTGAAGAAATTGCCAAAACTGCATAGCGCTGCTTTAAGCGTCTTCGTGCACTTGAAAAATTTTAATATTTCAAATGATCAACTTCCGTGAAGATGCAGCCCTGGCCCGGGCCATCGGACAGTCCTTATTGTGGAGCCCTGATATCGGTTACTGGCTTTCAAATATAAAGGTATCAGCCAAATGTTCATATCGGTGCATCCCTAATAGTAAATATACCACAGTAAAAGTGCCATCAGCTGCTTGCTTCTGTCTGATATGCTGGTGTTTGACAGGTTTGTGGCAGCGAACAGTGGGAAGGAGGCCTACGTCATCTCTCTGTACATCGACAACCCTCTTCTGATCGGCGGGAAGAAGTTCGACCTGCGTCTGTACGTGCTGGTGACCAGCTACAGGCCGTTGAAGTGCTACATGTGAGTATGTGACCGCCGCACGCCACTGCACCACTCTATCCGCACTAAACGCTTTGTGTTTCAGGTACAAACTGGGCTTCTGCCGCTTCTGCACGGTCAAGTACACGCCCAGCACCAGTGAGCTGGACAACATGTTCGTGCACCTCACCAACGTGGCCATCCAGAAGCACGGCGTAAGTCTCTCACACCCGCAGCTAGTGTCTGTGTACTTACAAGAGTCTGAAACAGTTGAGAATGGAGGCTTCAGGGCTTTATTTTCTAGCTCTTATAACACTCAGCTTTCTAGGGAGGTGTCAGAGTCCCTTCTTTATGCTGGGTCCCTTCAGTGCTTTGATTGTGGCAAGATTGTGCTTGGCGACCTTCACAGCACACAGACAGGCATTGATCAGCATGGCGTGGTGGGTATTAACTTTCCCATAGTGTCAGCAACTGACACAGCATTGAGTTCCCTACGAAAAGGTAAGGTCCTGGGTTACGTATGTAACACCAATTCCTTGAGAAGGGAATGAGACGCTGCGTTGCGTTGCCATGCTTCGGGCATGCCTGCTCATCTTCCTTCAGACAATTCAAATCTGATGATGTGTAATGCAAGGACCCTTTACAGGCACTCCATTGATTTCATTGGACTGCTGTCGGCCAGTAAGATTGTCTTAGTTTCACACATGCTTCAGACACCAGGTTCTGCAGGACAAATAGTTTTTTCTTGTCTCCTCACATTCAGTTATGAATTAATTAAATCATGTTGCCTAAATTATAGCTTATTTTCTATTCAAAATGATGATAAAGTTGAGTAGTTTGCATCACTGGAGATCACTGTCATTTGTTTAACATTTCTGTTATAAAACAGTTGTTAAATGCTAAATGTTTAGCCTAGCACCTGTTTTTAAAAGTATTTGCTTTTAAAAAAGAGTATAAACTTCAAAAAAAGAAATGGCCGAATCGTGGTCAGTAGACGAGGTGCAGACTTTCCTTTCGTTGTTTGCCGAGGAGTGGATGGGGCAACACAGAATGAAAAATTTGCATTTAATATGATAATGTCATGGCAGTAGAGACAGCAACTATAACGATCAGTCCCACCCACTTTGAAGCGGTACCAACTGCAGTGGAAAAGCAACCGAGCTAAAACGAACCGAACCGTGCCGTGCCGAGTCGAGTCGTACCACGCAGTGGAAAAGCGCCATTAGATTTGATTGTTCATCTCAATAATTTTGACAATGACGAGTGCTGTTAAGGCTCTGACACACCAAGCAGATGGTCGGTCGTCAGGCTGTCGTTGAGTGTCAGCCGGCCCAGTTTTTACGGTGTTCGACACTTGTCGTACGTCAAAACAAAAGTAATGAAAGCGAGCAAAGAAGTCAAGATGGTACAGACGGAAGCCTGCTATAATTTTACATCATCTTACCTGAGCATTCGAATGCACGAATATTTTCATGAGAACATGAGCTGACTGTGATGAAGTGATCAGTGTGATTGATATTCAAACTGGTAAGCAAGCACTGCTTTGTTTACGACCAATCGTGGCGCGTCCCGCCAAGTGAGCGCAGAGTACCCGAAAGGCTTTTGAAATGAAATACTTCATATTTCGGATAAAAAGGAGTTTTCTCCATAGCGTTTAGCAAAGACGCAATACTTATCTCGGTTACTTACGTGAGCTCGGTTCCCTGAGATAATGGGAATGTTTAATTTCAAAGAGACAAGATATCTTTGCATGACCTGACTCTCATGTAATGTGCATTTCGTACATACTCCAAAACGGACCAAAACTTATGACGTTCCAGGAAATCCCTTATATGGGCAAAGTCACCAGCCGTCGCTGCAGCTGAGTAAAAAAGCAGAAACACTTTGACTGATGAAACGTGAAGACATGATTGCAGCAATATATTTTTTGTGTTCCATCTTGGGGAATTTATAAAAATAAAGTATATGAATAATGGATTCATGTGGCTAATTGACATAGCCTTTATTACAGTAGAAACTATAAAATCTACTGCCTTATTCTGTGATAAAAATGACATTTTGTACATAAAATCCATCATGACTTGATTACTCAAATGTTAGTAGTACATAAAACAACCATAAACTTTTTATTTTATATTATAAAAAAAAAAAAAGCTCAGCTGTGTATTTTATTTCTTAGCCAGTTAAACATAAGAAATAAGAAAAAATAAAACCTGTAAATTAGACAAAGGTCAGAATAAACTGGTATTACCAGGTACCACGCTCCTGCTATGGTGGGTACTGCCCTTTTTATAATAATTATAATAATGTTGTTTAACAGAAAAACAGTAAGATTACAATATTAATATTTACAGTGCATCCGGAAAGTATTCACAGCGCTTCACTTTGTCCACATTTTGTTATGTTACAGCCTTTTTCCAAAATGGATTAAACTCATCATTTTCCTCAAAATTCTACAAACAATACCCCATAAAGACAACGTGAAAGAAGTTTGTTTGAAATCTTTGCAAATTTATTACAAATAAAAAAATAAAAAATGTACATGAGTATTCATAGCCTTTGCCATGACACTCAGGAATTGAGCTCAGGGTTATCCTGTTTGATCATCCTTGAGATGTTTCTACTTGATTGGAGTCCACCTGTGGTAAGCTCAGTGGATTGGTTGTATAAACACCTCATGGCTGATTCAGACATCTTCTTACAGATATTTTTCAGGGGGCTGTGCAGCTCATATATACTGTATATGGTGTATGTGTGTTTGACCGCAGGACGACTACAATCACGTTCACGGCGGGAAGTGGACGGTTGGAAACCTGCGCCTCTATCTGGAGAGCACTAGAGGACGGGACGTCACCAACCACCTGTTTGACCAGATCCACTGGATCATCGTCCAGTCGCTCAAAGCCGTGGCTGTAAGTCAAGCTAGAATATGCTAACGCCTCTGCAGAAACATCCACAGATCACCGCATCTGTCAGGCGTGATGATGTAGGACCGCACACACTGGATCGTTCTGATGCATAAGTGTTGAGCTGGAGGACTAAGAGGAGTCATTCACAGTAATAATAATAATGTGTTTCTGTTCTGGCTGCAGCCCGTCATGAACAACGACAAGCACTGCTTCGAGTGTTACGGTTATGACATCATCATCGACGACAGACTCAAGCCGTGGCTGATCGAGGTCAGATATCATCATCGCTTTCAACATTTTATACGTTTTTTATATTTCTATTTAGCTTTACTAAATTTTAGCATTTAAAGGATTAGTTCACCCCAAAATGAAAATTTCCTAATAATTTACTCACCCCAATGCCATCCAAGATATCTATGTCTTTCTTTCCTCAGTGGGAGAGAAATTGTTTTTTGAGGAAAACATTTCTGGATTTTTCTTCTAACAATGGACTTCATTGGTTACCATCGTTTTTAGGTCCAAATCAATGCAGTTTCAAAAGTCTTTGAAGTGTTTACACGGGCTGTATGCGATCACAGCTGAAGAAGAGGTTGTTATCTAGCGAAACGATAGGGCATTTAAAAAAAAAAAAAAACAGATAAGTTATAGACTTTTTACCTTCAATAGTTCTGATTGAGCTGATCAACAAACGGACAGGGAACTACGTCATCACGTTGAAAGGTCACGCCGGCTACCCACTTACTCATCATCTGCTTCGATGCTGGGCACCCCTTCCTGGGTGACCCGAAACAGACGAATAATGGATCAGACTTAAGCCACAGGGCAGCTCTGTGGACGTAAGCGCCTAGGACCCTAACAGGCCTCCTGGTCTGGGGTTAGAAAAGGTGGAGGACAGAAAGCCTGCAGCGCAATAGGCCTCGCCATATTGGTGAGGACCTTAGGAACATAACCCTGCCTAGGGTGAAGAAAAGCTTTTACCATGCGAACTCCAGGCAGGACAGAGCTACTGATAGGGCCTGTAAGTCTCCGATTCTTTTAAGAGACGAGATAGCAAGAAGGAAGATGGTCTTTAGAGTGAGTAACTTTTCAGGAGCCTCTTCAATAGGCTCAAAGGGAGCTGCCGTAAGGCCTTCCAACACAATAGCCAAATCCCATATAGGGTGCTCTAGTGCGCTGTGTAATAAAGCACTTCCTTGTACCGCTGCACCTCCTCTTTCACCATTTGAGACAGAAACTTGGATGCAGGTGTGCTCGTCTCCACTGGAAATAACTTTCCAGACAGTTCTTTGGAAAACGGTGCTCTTTTGGCTGGAGGATCACATTCACTGCTGGATGCCACTCCTGACTGCTCCTCTGAGGCTTGGGCCTAACCAGGACAAAGCCACAAAATAGTTACTATTGCTAATTGCAATTCATATCTGACAAATAAAACTACCAAAAACATAGTGATGCTCGTCACTGCTGATAATCTAAGTTTCTGTTTAGATTTTAGAGTTTCAAAAATTATATATGTAAAGTGCTTTTCACAGGACATATTCACTACTAGTAAGATATGTTGCATGTGTGGTATTTATAAACAATGAAATTTATACAATGTATTTTTTTTTAAATGTGTTAATTTAAATTAATTAATCAAATTTATTAAATTAACTCATTTTGGAATTAAAACAATTAAACAAAAATACCTGTGAGGGATGGTATTCCAGAATCTTCTCTATCAGGCTGTTGAAGACGATGCTGCGCGGGTTCTCATCCGGAAACGGCAGAGATTTAAAGGGGGGGTGAAATGCTCATTTT